>NW_028175637.1:0-17500 GCF_949987555.1 Borostomias antarcticus
CGCTCGCAGAATAATGCTTGAGCGCAACAATCTCCTCAGGCTAGACACGTTTAGCAGTAGAAATTCCTTACATCCTCCAGCATATTTTAATAGCTTGTGTTACAGGGACACCTAGTGGTGATCCCAAAATGTTGCATGTATGACCCGGATGTGGTCTTTGGCCGTGCGCGGGGAAATTTAAAGAAACAAATCCCAAATAATCACGACGCAGCCTAAAACCCCCAAAATAGCAACGAAAGGAAACCTTATGGTTAACTCACGGCGGGAAAGAATACAATTTCGAAAGAAACACACATTAAGACATTAAATTCGCTTAGTACTCACTCAGTCAGGAATCTCTTTGTTCTCCCTCTGGCTCAAGGCGGATCACCGGGAGTTGTTTTCCGGCGTCTCCTAGGCAACCAGTTAGCTAGCCTACTGGGAATCTAGCAGAATTTTAACAGTCTAAAAAGGGTACAAAACAATACTTTACCTGGATCCATGGCGCGCATAACAAACATACAATCAAGAGCCGAGGCTCAAAACAGTGAACACATAAGACGACCAACCCCCCGTGCACATAGAAGAAAGAACGTAGCAGACTCACACGGGAACGCAAACAAAGGACGACCAAACGACGACCAAAACCGACTAATATACGACTTAACACACAAACATGAAACAAAAGCCCACGTTTACAACAACACTCTCGGCTGCACTAGCAATTTGGTCCAGGCTAAACCATGATGTCTAGATCCTACCAAATATGTACAGCCCCTCTGGTCAAAATCTCTACCAGAAACCGCGGATTGCAAAACTCTCAATTCCGCCCTGTAGCTACATCTCCATTGAGCAAAACTCTCTCAACGTGCTCGCGGTTAAAACTCTCCGCGACCGGCCAAAAGGAAACCTGTTCTGTGCCAAACTCTCACTTGAACAGCTGATACCCTCGTAACGAAACAAGGACGAAGTCAAAAGACAATACGATATAAAATCTATTGCTGTTCACATCTCCTTAGATAGTTACTTACTAAATACCCACGCTGGGGTTTTCCGTTTTCAAACAATCCAGACCAACAAGCTGAACCAAATCAAGGCAAATACAACTCAACCCATAAGAGGGTTCGTTTAAACGTACCTGTGAGCTTTCAAGAATCCAGTGTAAGAACTGAGGAAATAATCTCACCTTGCGCTCTGGCGCAAGAGAGAAAATTGATTTTCCAACGCCCACTATGGACCCGACACGTCTGCCGATCAGTCCTTTCCACTGGAATCCCGAAGCAAACGCAGGCAGTGCTCCCATCCCCGTCGCCAAACTGTGATAGTTATTTTAGACTGGTGTAGTCCAAAGATTTACCAAGATACGTTCAAAAGGTTGAGTCTGGTTTATTGAATGAAATCAAATACTTGCGCAAGGACTTCCTGACAAACGCAGCAAAGGTGGTTCAGTCAGAGAAGTGAAGTCAGTCACTTCTGGCTGTGGCTTATGTACAGTCCAAACAAAAGTACAGTGTACCAGGATGTGATTGGCTACTGCATTGTACATGAATGGCAGGCGTGGCCAAGAGTAAAGACATGTGACATGAGAAAACTAAGAAAACAAAAGGTCTGAATCAGAGCAGGAAGGACAAGGTGTGGTCTTTCTGACTTGGACAAAAGAGCGAGGCAGAGCTATGCAGAGTGTTTACAATTACAAAAGGGGGGGAGAGTTGGTGTTTTACATTAGACTGAAACTGGGGTTTTGCAGGGGACTTGGGGGGAGGTGATAAATTACAAAGACAAAGGCTAAGGTGTTTGGATGTAAATTCCTGGACACATCACAGAGCATCCCTGTGATGTCACAATCTGGCTGCTGTGTAAGAACATTTTCATTGGCTGCTGTGTAGGAACATCCTCAATGGCTGATATGTAGGAACATCTTCATTGGCTGCTGTGTAGGAACAGTCTCATTGGCTGCTGTGTCTATCTATCTATCTATCTATCTATCTATCTATCTATCTATCTATCTATCTATCTATCTATCTATCTATCTATCTATCTATCTATCTATCTATCTATCTATCTATCTATCTATCTATCTATCTATCTATATGTCTCTATCTCTATCTATCTATCTAGTGACTCTCAGGGCGGCGCGGCCCCCTTTTATACCCTTCCTGGACGATGAAGATGTTCCTGCACATGAAGATGTTCCTACACAGCAGCCATTGAGGATGTTCCTACACAGCAGCCAATGAAAATGTTCCTACACAGCAGCCAGATTGTGACATCACAGAGCATCCCTGTGATGTCACAATCTGGCTGCTGTGTAAGAACATTTTCATTGGCTGCTGTGTAGGAACATCCTCAATGGCTGCTATGTAGGAACATCTTCATTGGCTGCTGTGTAGGAACAGTCTCATTGGCTGCTGTGTCTATCTATCCATCTATCTATCTATCTATCTATCTATCTATCTATCTATCTATCTATCTATCTATCTATCTATCTATCTATCTATCTATCTATCTATCTATCTATCTATCTATCTATCTATCTATCTATCTATATGTCTCTATCTCTATCTATCTATCTAGTGACTCTCAGGGCGGCGCGGCCCCCTTTTATACCCTTCCTGGACGATGAAGATATTCCTGCACATGAAGATGTTCCTACACAGCAGCCATTGAGGATGTTCCTACACAGCAGCCAATGAAAATGTTCCTACACAGCAGCCAGATTGTGACATCACAGAGCATCCCTGTGATGTCACAATCTGGCTGCTGTGTAGGAACATTTTCATTGGCTGCTGTGTAGGAACATCCTCAATGGCTGCTGTGTAGGAATATCTTCATTGGCTGCTGTGTAGGAACAGTCTCATTGGCTGCTGTGTCTATCTATCTATCTATCTATCTATCTATCTATCTATCTATCTATCTATCTATCTATCTATCTATCTATCTATCTATCTATCTATCTATCTATCTATCTATCTATCTATCTATCTATCTATCTATATGTCTCTATCTCTATCTATCTATCTAGTGACTCTCAGGGCGGCGCGGCCCCCTTTTATACCCTTCCTGGACGATGAAGATGTTCCTGCACATGAAGATGTTCCTACACAGCAGCCATTGAGGATGTTCCTACACAGCAGCCAATGAAAATGTTCCTACACAGCAGCCAGATTGTGACATCACAGAGCATCCCTGTGATGTCACAATCTGGCTGCTGTGTAAGAACATTTTCATTGGCTGCTGTGTAGGAACATCCTCAATGGCTGCTATGTAGGAACATCTTCATTGGCTGCTGTGTAGGAACAGTCTCATTGGCTGCTGTGTCTATCTATCCATCTATCTATCTATCTATCTATCTATCTATCTATCTATCTATCTATCTATCTATCTATCTATCTATCTATCTATCTATCTATCTATCTATCTATCTATCTATCTATCTATCTATCTATATGTCTCTATCTCTATCTATCTATCTAGTGACTCTCAGGGCGGCGCGGCCCCCTTTTATACCCTTCCTGGACGATGAAGATGTTCCTGCACATGAAGATGTTCCTACACAGCAGCCATTGAGGATGTTCCTACACAGCGGCTAATGAAAATGTTCCTACACAGCAGCCAGATTGTGACATCACAGAGCATCCCTGTGATGTCACAATCTGGCTGCTGTGTAGGAACATTTTCATTGGCTGCTGTGTAGGAACATCCTCAATGGCTGCTGTGTAGGAATATCTTCATTGGCTGCTGTGTAGGAACAGTCTCATTGGCTGCTGTGTCTATCTATCTATCTATCTATCTATCTATCTATCTATCTATCTATCTATCTATCTATATGTCTCTATCTCTATCTATCTATCTAGTGACTCTCAGGGCGGCGCGGCCCCCTTTTATACCCTTCCTGGACGATGAAGATGTTCCTGCACATGAAGATGTTCCTACACAGCAGCCAGATTGTGACATCACAGAGCATCCCTGTGATGTCACAATCTGGCTGCTGTGTAGGAACATTTTCATTGGCTGCTGTGTAGGAACATCCTCAATGGCTGCTGTGTAGGAATATCTTCATTGGCTGCTGTGTAGGAACAGTCTCATTGGCTGCTGTGTCTATCTATCTATCTATCTATCTATCTATCTATCTATCTATCTATCTATCTATCTATCTATCTATCTATCTATCTATCTATCTATCTATCTATCTATCTATCTATATGTCTCTATCTCTATCTATCTATCTAGTGACTCTCAGGGCGGCGCGGCCCCCTTTTATACCCTTCCTGGACGATGAAGATGTTCCTGCACATGAAGATGTTCCTACACAGCAGCCAGATTGTGACATCACAGAGCATCCCTGTGATGTCACAATCTGGCTGCTGTGTAAGAACATTTTCATTGGCTGCTGTGTAGGAACATCCTCAATGGCTGCTGTGTTGGAACATCTTCATTGGCTGCTGTGTAGGAACAGTCTCATTGGCTGCTGTGTCTATCTATCTATCTATCTATCTATCTATCTATCTATCTATCTATCTATCTATCTATCTATCTATCTATCTATCTATCTATCTATCTATCTATCTATCTATCTATCTATATGTCTCTATCTCTATCTATCTATCTAGTGACTCTCAGGGCGGCGCGGCCCCCTTTTATACCCTTCCTGGACGATGAAGATGTTCCTGCACATGAAGATGTTCCTACACAGCAGCCATTGAGGATGTTCCTACACAGCAGCCAATGAAAATGTTCCTACACAGCAGCCAGATTGTGACATCACAGAGCATCCCTGTGATGTCACAATCTGGCTGCTGTGTAAGAACATTTTCATTGGCTGCTGTGTAGGAACATCCTCAATGGCTGCTATGTAGGAACATCTTCATTGGCTGCTGTGTAGGAACAGTCTCATTGGCTGCTGTGTCTATCTATCCATCTATCTATCTATCTATCTATCTATCTATCTATCTATCTATCTATCTATCTATCTATCTATCTATCTATCTATCTATCTATCTATCTATCTATATGTCTCTATCTCTATCTATCTATCTAGTGACTCTCAGGGCGGCGCGGCCCCCTTTTATACCCTTCCTGGACGATGAAGATATTCCTGCACATGAAGATGTTCCTACACAGCAGCCATTGAGGATGTTCCTACACAGCAGCCAATGAAAATGTTCCTACACAGCAGCCAGATTGTGACATCACAGAGCATCCCTGTGATGTCACAATCTGGCTGCTGTGTAGGAACATTTTCATTGGCTGCTGTGTAGGAACATCCTCAATGGCTGCTGTGTAGGAATATCTTCATTGGCTGCTGTGTAGGAACAGTCTCATTGGCTGCTGTGTCTATCTATCTATCTATCTATCTATCTATCTATCTATCTATCTATCTATCTATCTATCTATCTATCTATCTATCTATCTATCTATCTATCTATCTATCTATCTATCTATCTATCTATCTATCTATCTATCTATCTATCTATCTATCTATCTATCTATCTATATGTCTCTATCTCTATCTATCTATCTAGTGACTCTCAGGGCGGCGCGGCCCCCTTTTATACCCTTCCTGGACGATGAAGATGTTCCTGCACATGAAGATGTTCCTACACAGCAGCCATTGAGGATGTTCCTACACAGCAGCCAATGAAAATGTTCCTACACAGCAGCCAGATTGTGACATCACAGAGCATCCCTGTGATGTCACAATCTGGCTGCTGTGTAAGAACATTTTCATTGGCTGCTGTGTAGGAACATCCTCAATGGCTGCTATGTAGGAACATCTTCATTGGCTGCTGTGTAGGAACAGTCTCATTGGCTGCTGTGTCTATCTATCCATCTATCTATCTATCTATCTATCTATCTATCTATCTATCTATCTATCTATCTATCTATCTATCTATCTATCTATCTATCTATCTATCTATCTATCTATCTATCTATCTATCTATCTATCTATCTATCTATCTATCTATCTCTATCTCTATCTATCTATCTAGTGACTCTCAGGGCGGCGCGGCCCCCTTTTATACCCTTCCTGGACGATGAAGATGTTCCTGCACATGAAGATGTTCCTACACAGCAGCCATTGAGGATGTTCCTACACAGCGGCCAATGAAAATGTTCCTACACAGCAGCCAGATTGTGACATCACAGAGCATCCCTGTGATGTCACAATCTGGCTGCTGTGTAGGAACATTTTCATTGGCTGCTGTGTAGGAACATCCTCAATGGCTGCTGTGTAGGAATATCTTCATTGGCTGCTGTGTAGGAACAGTCTCATTGGCTGCTGTGTCTATCTATCTATCTATCTATCTATCTATCTATCTATCTATCTATCTATCTATCTATCTATCTATCTATATGTCTCTATCTCTATCTATCTATCTAGTGACTCTCAGGGCGGCGCGGCCCCCTTTTATACCCTTCCTGGACGATGAAGATGTTCCTGCACATGAAGATGTTCCTACACAGCAGCCAGATTGTGACATCACAGAGCATCCCTGTGATGTCACAATCTGGCTGCTGTGTAGGAACATTTTCATTGGCTGCTGTGTAGGAACATCCTCAATGGCTGCTGTGTAGGAATATCTTCATTGGCTGCTGTGTAGGAACAGTCTCATTGGCTGCTGTGTCTATCTATCTATCTATCTATCTATCTATCTATCTATCTATCTATCTATCTATCTATCTATCTATCTATCTATCTATCTATCTATCTATCTATCTATCTATATGTCTCTATCTCTATCTATCTATCTAGTGACTCTCAGGGCGGCGCGGCCCCCTTTTATACCCTTCCTGGACGATGAAGATGTTCCTGCACATGAAGATGTTCCTACACAGCAGCCAGATTGTGACATCACAGAGCATCCCTGTGATGTCACAATCTGGCTGCTGTGTAAGAACATTTTCATTGGCTGCTGTGTAGGAACATCCTCAATGGCTGCTGTGTTGGAACATCTTCATTGGCTGCTGTGTAGGAACAGTCTCATTGGCTGCTGTGTCTATCTATCTATCTATCTATCTATCTATCTATCTATCTATCTATCTATCTATCTATCTATCTATCTATCTATCTATCTATCTATCTATCTATATGTCTCTATCTCTATCTATCTATCTAGTGACTCTCAGGGCGGCGCGGCCCCCTTTTATACCCTTCCTGGACGATGAAGATGTTCCTGCACATGAAGATGTTCCTACACACCAGCCATTGAGGATGTTCCTACACAGCAGCCAATGAAAATGTTCCTACACAGCAGCCAGATTGTGACATCACAGAGCATCCCTGTGATGTCACAATCTGGCTGCTGTGTAAGAACATTTTCATTGGCTGCTGTGTAGGAACATCCTCAATGGCTGCTATGTAGGAACATCTTCATTGGCTGCTGTGTAGGAACAGTCTCATTGGCTGCTGTGTCTATCTATCCATCTATCTATCTATCTATCTATCTATCTATCTATCTATCTATCTATCAATCTATCTATCTATCTATCTATCTATCTATCTATCTATCTATCTATCTATCTATCTATCTATCTATCTATCTATCTATCTATCTATATGTCTCTATCTCTATCTATCTATCTAGTGACTCTCAGGGCGGCGCGGCCCCCTTTTATACCCTTCCTGGACGATGAAGATGTTCCTGCACATGAAGATGTTCCTACACAGCAGCCATTGAGGATGTTCCTACACAGCAGCCAATGAAAATGTTCCTACACAGCAGCCAGATTGTGACATCACAGAGCATCCCTGTGTTGTCACAATCTGGCTGCTGTGTAGGAACATTTTCATTGGCTGCTGTGTAGGAACATCCTCAATGGCTGCTGTGTAGGAATATCTTCATTGGCTGCTGTGTAGGAACAGTCTCATTGTGCTGCTGTGTCTATCTATCTATCTATCTATCTATCTATCTATCTATCTATCTATCTATCTATCTATCTATCTATCTATCTATCTATCTATATGTCTCTATCTCTATCTATCTATCTAGTGACTCTCAGGGCGGCGCGGCCCCCTTTTATACCCTTCCTGGACGATGAAGATGTTCCTGCACATGAAGATGTTCCTACACAGCAGCCATTGAGGATGTTCCTACACAGCAGCCAATGAAAATGTTCCTACACAGCAGCCAGATTGTGACATCACAGAGCATCCCTGTGATGTCACAATCTGGCTGCTGTGTAAGAACATTTTCATTGGCTGCTGTGTAGGAACATCCTCAATGGCTGCTGTGTAGGAACATCTTCATTGGCTGCTGTGTAGGAACAGTCTCATTGGCTGCTGTGTCTATCAATCTATCTATCTATCTATCTATCTATCTATCTATCTATCTATCTATCTATCTATCTATCTATCTATCTATCTATCTATCTATCTATCTATCTATCTATCTATCTATCTATCTATATGTCTCTATCTCTATCTATCTATCTAGTGACTCTCAGGGCGGCGCAGCCCCCTTTTATACCCTTCCTGGACGATGAAGATGTTCCTGCATATGAAGATGTTCCTACACAGCAGCCATTGAGGATGTTCCTACACAGCAGCCAATGAAAATGTTCCTACACAGCAGCCAGATTGTGACATCACAGAGCATCCCTGTGATGTCACAATCTGGCTGCTGTGTAAGAACATTTTCATTGGCTGCTGTGTAGGAACATCCTCAATGGCTGATATGTAGGAACATCTTCATTGGCTGCTGTGTAGGAACAGTCTCATTGGCTGCTGTGTCTATCTATCTATCTATCTATCTATCTATCTATCTATCTATCTATCTATCTATCTATCTATCTATCTATCTATCTATCTATCTATCTATCTATCTATCTATCTATCTATATGTCTCTATCTCTATCTATCTATCTAGTGACTCTCAGGGCGGCGCGGCCCCCTTTTATACCCTTCCTGGACGATGAAGATGTTCCTGCACATGAAGATGTTCCTACACAGCAGCCATTGAGGATGTTCCTACACAGCAGCCAATGAAAATGTTCCTACACAGCAGCCAGATTGTGACATCACAGAGCATCCCTGTGATGTCACAATCTGGCTGCTGTGTAAGAACATTTTCATTGGCTGCTGTGTAGGAACATCCTCAATGGCTGCTATGTAGGAACATCTTCATTGGCTGCTGTGTAGGAACAGTCTCATTGGCTGCTGTGTCTATCTATCCATCTATCTATCTATCTATCTATCTATCTATCTATCTATCTATCTATCTATCTATCTATCTATCTATCTATCTATCTATCTATCTATCTATCTATCTATCTATCTATCTATCTATCTATCTATCTATCTATCTATCTATCTATCTATATGTCTCTATCTCTATCTATCTATCTAGTGACTCTCAGGGCGGCGCGGCCCCCTTTTATACCCTTCCTGGACGATGAAGATGTTCCTGCACATGAAGATGTTCCTACACAGCAGCCATTGAGGATGTTCCTACACAGCAGCCAATGAAAATGTTCCTACACAGCAGCCAGATTGTGACCTCACAGAGCATCCCTGTGTTGTCACAATCTGGCTGCTGTGTAGGAACATTTTCATTGGCTGCTGTGTAGGAACATCCTCAATGGCTGCTGTGTAGGAATATCTTCATTGGCTGCTGTGTAGGAACAGTCTCATTGTGCTGCTGTGTCTATCTATCTATCTATCTATCTATCTATCTATCTATCTATCTATCTATCTATCTATCTATCTATCTATCTATCTATCTATATGTCTCTATCTCTATCTATCTATCTAGTGACTCTCAGGGCGGCGCGGCCCCCTTTTATACCCTTCCTGGACGATGAAGATGTTCCTGCACATGAAGATGTTCCTACACAGCAGCCATTGAGGATGTTCCTACACAGCAGCCAATGAAAATGTTCCTACACAGCAGCCAGATTGTGACATCACAGAGCATCCCTGTGATGTCACAATCTGGCTGCTGTGTAAGAACATTTTCATTGGCTGCTGTGTAGGAACATCCTCAATGGCTGCTGTGTAGGAACATCTTCATTGGCTGCTGTGTAGGAACAGTCTCATTGGCTGCTGTGTCTATCAATCTATCTATCTATCTATCTATCTATCTATCTATCTATCTATCTATCTATCTATCTATCTATCTATCTATCTATCTATCTATATGTCTCTATCTCTATCTATCTATCTAGTGACTCTCAGGGCGGCGCGGCCCCCTTTTATACCCTTCCTGGACGATGAAGATGTTCCTGCACATGAAGATGTTCCTACACAGCAGCCAGATTGTGACATCACAGAGCATCCCTGTGATGTCACAATCTGGCTGCTGTGTAAGAACATTTTCATTGGCTGCTGTGTAGGAACATCCTCAATGGCTGCTGTGTTGGAACATCTTCATTGGCTGATGTGTAGGAACAGTCTCATTGGCTGCTGTGTCTATCTATCTATCTATCTATCTATCTATCTATCTATCTATCTATCTATCTATCTATCTATCTATCTATCTATCTATCTATATGTCTCTATCTCTATCTATCTATCTAGTGACTCTCAGGGCGGCGCGGCCCCCTTTTATACCCTTCCTGGACGATGAAGATGTTCCTGCACATGAAGATGTTCCTACACAGCAGCCATTGAGGATGTTCCTACACAGCAGCCAATGAAAATGTTCCTACACAGCAGCCAGATTGTGACATCACAGAGCATCCCTGTGATGTCACAATCTGGCTGCTGTGTAAGAACATTTTCATTGGCTGCTGTGTAGGAACATCCTCAATGGCTGCTATGTAGGAACATCTTCATTGGCTGCTGTGTAGGAACAGTCTCATTGGCTGCTGTGTCTATCTATCCATCTATCTATCTATCTATCTATCTATCTATCTATCTATCTATCTATCTATCTATCTATCTATCTATCTATCTATCTATCTATCTATCTATCTATCTATCTATCTATCTATCTATCTATATGTCTCTATCTCTATCTATCTATCTAGTGACTCTCAGGGCGGCGCGGCCCCCTTTTATACCCTTCCTGGACGATGAAGATGTTCCTGCACATGAAGATGTTCCTACACAGCAGCCATTGAGGATGTTCCTACACAGCAGCCAATGAAAATGTTCCTACACAGCAGCCAGATTGTGACATCACAGAGCATCCCTGTGTTGTCACAATCTGGCTGCTGTGTAGGAACATTTTCATTGGCTGCTGTGTAGGAACATCCTCAATGGCTGCTGTGTAGGAATATCTTCATTGGCTGCTGTGTAGGAACAGTCTCATTGTGCTGCTGTGTCTATCTATCTATCTATCTATCTATCTATCTATCTATCTATCTATCTATCTATCTATCTATCTATCTATCTATCTATCTATCTATCTATCTATCTATCTATCTATCTATCTATATGTCTCTATCTCTATCTATCTATCTAGTGACTCTCAGGGCGGCGCGGCCCCCTTTTATACCCTTCCTGGACGATGAAGATGTTCCTGCACATGAAGATGTTCCTACACAGCAGCCATTGAGGATGTTCCTACACAGCAGCCAATGAAAATGTTCCTACACAGCAGCCAGATTGTGACATCACAGAGCATCCCTGTGATGTCACAATCTGGCTGCTGTGTAAGAACATTTTCATTGGCTGCTGTGTAGGAACATCCTCAATGGCTGCTATGTAGGAACATCTTCATTGGCTGCTGTGTAGGAACAGTCTCATTGGCTGCTGTGTCTATCTATCCATCTATCTATCTATCTATCTATCTATCTATCTATCTATCTATCTATCTATCTATCTATCTATCTATCTATCTATCTATCTATCTATCTATCTATCTATATGTCTCTATCTCTATCTATCTATCTAGTGACTCTCAGGGCGGCGCGGCCCCCTTTTATACCCTTCCTGGACGATGAAGATGTTCCTGCACATGAAGATGTTCCTACACAGCAGCCATTGAGGATGTTCCTACACAGCAGCCAATGAAAATGTTCCTACACAGCAGCCAGATTGTGACACCACAGAGCATCCCTGTGTTGTCACAATCTGGCTGCTGTGTAGGAACATTTTCATTGGCTGCTGTGTAGGAACATCCTCAATGGCTGCTGTGTAGGAATATCTTCATTGGCTGCTGTGTAGGAACAGTCTCATTGTGCTGCTGTGTCTATCTATCTATCTATCTATCTATCTATCTATCTATCTATCTATCTATCTATCTATCTATCTATCTATCTATCTATATGTCTCTATCTCTATCTATCTATCTAGTGACTCTCAGGGCGGCGCGGCCCCCTTTTATACCCTTCCTGGACGATGAAGATGTTCCTGCACATGAAGATGTTCCTACACAGCAGCCATTGAGGATGTTCCTACACAGCAGCCAATGAAAATGTTCCTACACAGCAGCCAGATTGTGACATCACAGAGCATCCCTGTGATGTCACAATCTGGCTGCTGTGTAAGAACATTTTCATTGGCTGCTGTGTAGGAACATCCTCAATGGCTGCTGTGTAGGAACATCTTCATTGGCTGCTGTGTAGGAACAGTCTCATTGGCTGCTGTGTCTATTAATCTATCTATCTATCTATCTATCTATCTATCTATCTATCTATCTATCTATCTATCTATCTATCTATCTATCTATCTATCTATCTATCTATCTATCTATCTATCTATCTATATGTCTCTATCTCTATCTATCTATCTAGTGACTCTCAGGGCGGCGCAGCCCCCTTTTATACCCTTCCTGGACGATGAAGATGTTCCTGCATATGAAGATGTTCCTACACAGCAGCCATTGAGGATGTTCCTACACAGCAGCCAATGAAAATGTTCCTACACAGCAGCCAGATTGTGACATCACAGAGCATCCCTGTGATGTCACAATCTGGCTGCTGTGTAAGAACATTTTCATTGGCTGCTGTGTAGGAACATCCTCAATGGCTGATATGTAGGAACATCTTCATTGGCTGCTGTGTAGGAACAGTCTCATTGGCTGCTGTGTCTATCTATCTATCTATCTATCTATCTATCTATCTATCTATCTATCTATCTATCTATCTATCTATCTATCTATCTATCTATCTATATGTCTCTATCTCTATCTATCTATCTAGTGACTCTCAGGGCGGCGCGGCCCCCTTTTATACCCTTCCTGGACGATGAAGATGTTCCTGCACATGAAGATGTTCCTACACAGCAGCCATTGAGGATGTTCCTACACAGCAGCCAATGAAAATGTTCCTACACAGCAGCCAGATTGTGACATCACAGAGCATCCCTGTGATGTCACAATCTGGCTGCTGTGTAAGAACATTTTCATTGGCTGCTGTGTAGGAACATCCTCAATGGCTGCTATGTAGGAACATCTTCATTGGCTGCTGTGTAGGAACAGTCTCATTGGCTGCTGTGTCTATCTATCCATCTATCTATCTATCTATCTATCTATCTATCTATCTATCTATCTATCTATCTATCTATCTATATGTCTCTATCTCTATCTATCTATCTAGTGACTCTCAGGGCGGCGCGGCCCCCTTTTATACCCTTCCTGGACGATGAAGATGTTCCTGCACATGAAGATGTTCCTACACAGCAGCCATTGAGGATGTTCCTACACAGCAGCCAATGAAAATGTTCCTACACAGCAGCCAGATTGTGACATCACAGAGCATCCCTGTGATGTCACAATCTGGCTGCTGTGTAAGAACATTTTCATTGGCTGCTGTGTAGGAACATCCTCAATGGCTGCTGTGTAGGAACATCTTCATTGGCTGCTGTGTAGGAACAGTCTCATTGGCTGCTGTGTCTATCAATCTATCTATCTATCTATCTATCTATCTATCTATCTATCTATCTATCTATCTATCTATCTATCTATCTATCTATCTATCTATCTATCTATCTATATGTCTCTATCTCTATCTATCTATCTAGTGACTCTCAGGGCGGCGCGGCCCCCTTTTATACCCTTCCTGGACGATGAAGATGTTCCTGCATATGAAGATGTTCCTACACAGCAGCCATTGAGGATGTTCCTACACAGCAGCCAATGAAAATGTTCCTACACAGCAGCCAGATTGTGACATCACAGAGCATCCCTGTGATGTCACAATCTGGCTGCTGTGTAAGAACATTTTCATTGGCTGCTGTGTAGGAACATCCTCAATGGCTGATATGTAGGAACATCTTCATTGGCTGCTGTGTAGGAACAGTCTCATTGGCTGCTGTGTCTATCTATCTATCTATCTATCTATCTATCTATCTATCTATCTATCTATCTATCTATCTATCTATCTATCTA
The DNA here is from genome assembly GCF_949987555.1 of Borostomias antarcticus. Classification (NCBI taxonomy): domain Eukaryota; kingdom Metazoa; phylum Chordata; class Actinopteri; order Stomiiformes; family Stomiidae; genus Borostomias; species Borostomias antarcticus. The sequence continues at coordinate 14,253 of NW_028175637.1, forward strand.
TCTATCTATCTATCTATCTATCTATCTATCTATCTATCTATCTATCTATCTATCTATCTATCTATCTATCTATCTATCTATCTATCTATCTATCTATATGTCTCTATCTCTATCTATCTATCTAGTGACTCTCAGGGCGGCGCGGCCCCCTTTTATACCCTTCCTGGACGATGAAGATGTTCCTGCACATGAAGATGTTCCTACACAGCAGCCATTGAGGATGTTCCTACACAGCAGCCAATGAAAATGTTCCTACACAGCAGCCAGATTGTGACATCACAGAGCATCCCTGTGATGTCACAATCTGGCTGCTGTGTAAGAACATTTTCATTGGCTGCTGTGTAGGAACATCCTCAATGGCTGCTATGTAGGAACATCTTCATTGGCTGCTGTGTAGGAACAGTCTCATTGGCTGCTGTGTCTATCTATCTATCTATCTATCTATCTATCTATCTATCTATCTATCTATCTATCTATCTATCTATCTATCTATCTATCTATCTATCTATCTATCTATCTATCTATCTATCTATATGTCTCTATCTCTATCTATCTATCTAGTGACTCTCAGGGCGGCGCGGCCCCCTTTTATACCCTTCCTGGACGATGAAGATGTTCCTGCACATGAAGATGTTCCTACACAGCAGCCATTGAGGATGTTCCTACACAGCAGCCAATGAAAATGTTCCTACACAGCAGCCAGATTGTGACATCACAGAGCATCCCTGTGATGTCACAATCTGGCTGCTGTGTAAGAACATTTTCATTGGCTGCTGTGTAGGAACATCCTCAATGGCTGCTGTGTAGGAACATCTTCATTGGCTGCTGTGTAGGAACAGTCTCATTGGCTGCTGTGTCTATCAATCTATCTATCTATCTATCTATCTATCTATCTATCTATCTATCTATCTATCTATCTATCTATCTATCTATCTATCTATCTATCTATCTATCTATCTATCTATCTATCTATCTATCTATCTATCTATCTATCTATCTATCTATCTATCTATCTATCTATATGTCTCTATCTCTATCTATCTATCTAGTGACTCTCAGGGCGGCGCGGCCCCCTTTTATACCCTTCCTGGACGATGAAGATGTTCCTGCATATGAAGATGTTCCTACACAGCAGCCATTGAGGATGTTCCTACACAGCAGCCAATGAAAATGTTCCTACACAGCAGCCAGATTGTGACATCACAGAGCATCCCTGTGATGTCACAATCTGGCTGCTGTGTAAGAACATTTTCATTGGCTGCTGTGTAGGAACATCCTCAATGGCTGATATGTAGGAACATCTTCATTGGCTGCTGTGTAGGAACAGTCTCATTGGCTGCTGTGTCTATCTATCTATCTATCTATCTATCTATCTATCTATCTATCTATCTATCTATCTATCTATCTATCTATCTATCTATCTATCTATCTATCTATCTATCTATCTATCTATATGTCTCTATCTCTATCTATCTATCTAGTGACTCTCAGGGCGGCGCGGCCCCCTTTTATACCCTTCCTGGACGATGAAGATGTTCCTGCACATGAAGATGTTCCTACACAGCAGCCATTGAGGATGTTCCTACACAGCAGCCAATGAAAATGTTCCTACACAGCAGCCAGATTGTGACATCACAGAGCATCCCTGTGATGTCACAATCTGGCTGCTGTGTAAGAACATTTTCATTGGCTGCTGTGTAGGAACATCCTCAATGGCTGCTATGTAGGAACATCTTCATTGGCTGCTGTGTAGGAACAGTCTCATTGGCTGCTGTGTCTATCTATCCATCTATCTATCTATCTATCTATCTATCTATCTATCTATCTATCTATCTATCTATCTATCTATCTATCTATCTATCTATCTATCTATCTATCTGTCTCTATCTCTATCTATCTATCTAGTGACTCTCAGGGCGGCGCGGCCCCCTTTTATACCCTTCCTGGACGATGAAGATGTTCCTGCACATGAAGATGTTCCTACACAGCAGCCATTGAGGATGTTCCTACACAGCAGCCAATGAAAATGTTCCTACACAGCAGCCAGATTGTGACCTCACAGAGCATCCCTGTGTTGTCACAATCTGGCTGCTGTGTAGGAACATTTTCATTGGCTGCTGTGTAGGAACATCCTCAATGGCTGCTGTGTAGGAATATCTTCATTGGCTGCTGTGTAGGAACAGTCTCATTGTGCTGCTGTGTCTATCTATCTATCTATCTATCTATCTATCTATCTATCTATCTATCTATCTATCTATCTATCTATCTATCTATATGTCTCTATCTCTATCTATCTATCTAGTGACTCTCAGGGCGGCGCGGCCCCCTTTTATACCCTTCCTGGACGATGAAGATGTTCCTGCACATGAAGATGTTCCTACACAGCAGCCATTGAGGATGTTCCTACACAGCAGCCAATGAAAATGTTCCTACACAGCAGCCAGATTGTGACATCACAGAGCATCCCTGTGATGTCACAATCTGGCTGCTGTGTAAGAACATTTTCATTGGCTGCTGTGTAGGAACATCCTCAATGGCTGCTGTGTAGGAACATCTTCATTGGCTGCTGTGTAGGAACAGTCTCATTGGCTGCTGTGTCTATCAATCTATCTATCTATCTATCTATCTATCTATCTATCTATCTATCTATCTATCTATCTATCTATCTATCTATCTATCTATCTATCTATCTATCTATCTATCTATCTATCTATCTATCTATCTATCATCTATCTATATGTCTCTATCTCTATCTATCTATCTAGTGACTCTCAGGGCGGCGCGGCCCCCTTTTATACCCTTCCTGGACGATGAAGATGTTCCTGCATATGAAGATGTTCCTACACAGCAGCCATTGAGGATGTTCCTACACAGCAGCCAATGAAAATGTTCCTACACAGCAGCCAGATTGTGACATCACAGAGCATCCCTGTGATGTCACAATCTGGCTGCTGTGTAAGAACATTTTCATTGGCTGCTGTGTAGGAACATCCTCAATGGCTGATATGTAGGAACATCTTCATTGGCTGCTGTGTAGGAACAGTCTCATTGGCTGCTGTGTCTATCTATCTATCTATCTATCTATCTATCTATCTATCTATCTATCTATCTATCTATCTATCTATCTATCTATCTATCTATCTATCTATCTATCTATCTATATGTCTCTATCTCTATCTATCTATCTAGTGACTCTCAGGGCGGCGCGGCCCCCTTTTATACCCTTCCTGGACGATGAAGATGTTCCT
>NW_028175637.1:22500-25000 GCF_949987555.1 Borostomias antarcticus
AGATGTTCCTACACAGCAGCCATTGAGGATGTTCCTACACAGCAGCCAATGAAAATGTTCCTACACAGCAGCCAGATTGTGACATCACAGAGCATCCCTGTGATGTCACAATCTGGCTGCTGTGTAAGAACATTTTCATTGGCTGCTGTGTAGGAACATCCTCAATGGCTGCTATGTAGGAACATCTTCATTGGCTGCTGTGTAGGAACAGTCTCATTGGCTGCTGTGTCTATCTATCCATCTATCTATCTATCTATCTATCTATCTATCTATCTATCTATCTATCTATCTATCTATCTATCTATCTATCTATCTATCTATCTATCTATCTATCTATCTATCTATCTATCTATCTATATGTCTCTATCTCTATCTATCTATCTAGTGACTCTCAGGGCGGCGCGGCCCCCTTTTATACCCTTCCTGGACGATGAAGATGTTCCTGCACATGAAGATGTTCCTACACAGCAGCCATTGAGGATGTTCCTACACAGCAGCCAATGAAAATGTTCCTACACAGCAGCCAGATTGTGACATCACAGAGCATCCCTGTGTTGTCACAATCTGGCTGCTGTGTAGGAACATTTTCATTGGCTGCTGTGTAGGAACATCCTCAATGGCTGCTGTGTAGGAATATCTTCATTGGCTGCTGTGTAGGAACAGTCTCATTGTGCTGCTGTGTCTATCTATCTATCTATCTATCTATCTATCTATCTATCTATCTATCTATCTATCTATCTATCTATCTATCTATCTATCTATCTATCTATCTATCTATATGTCTCTATCTCTATCTATCTATCTAGTGACTCTCAGGGCGGCGCGGCCCCCTTTTATACCCTTCCTGGACGATGAAGATGTTCCTGCACATGAAGATGTTCCTACACAGCAGCCATTGAGGATGTTCCTACACAGCAGCCAATGAAAATGTTCCTACACAGCAGCCAGATTGTGACATCACAGAGCATCCCTGTGATGTCACAATCTGGCTGCTGTGTAAGAACATTTTCATTGGCTGCTGTGTAGGAACATCCTCAATGGCTGCTGTGTAGGAACATCTTCATTGGCTGCTGTGTAGGAACAGTCTCATTGGCTGCTGTGTCTATCAATCTATCTATCTATCTATCTATCTATCTATCTATCTATCTATCTATCTATCTATCTATCTATCTATCTATCTATCTATATGTCTCTATCTCTATCTATCTATCTAGTGACTCTCAGGGCGGCGCGGCCCCCTTTTATACCCTTCCTGGACGATGAAGATGTTCCTGCATATGAAGATGTTCCTACACAGCAGCCATTGAGGATGTTCCTACACAGCAGCCAATGAAAATGTTCCTACACAGCAGCCAGATTGTGACATCACAGAGCATCCCTGTGATGTCACAATCTGGCTGCTGTGTAAGAACATTTTCATTGGCTGCTGTGTAGGAACATCCTCAATGGCTGATATGTAGGAACATCTTCATTGGCTGCTGTGTAGGAACAGTCTCATTGGCTGCTGTGTCTATCTATCTATCTATGTATCTATCTATCTATCTATCTATCTATCTATCTATCTATCTATCTATCTATCTATCTATCTATCTATCTATCTATCTATATGTCTCTATCTCTATCTATCTATCTAGTGACTCTCAGGGCGGCGCGGCCCCCTTTTATACCCTTCCTGGACGATGAAGATGTTCCTGCACATGAAGATGTTCCTACACAGCAGCCAGATTGTGACATCACAGAGCTTCCCTGTGATGTCACAATCTGGCTGCTGTGTAAGAACATTTTCATTGGCTGCTGTGTAGGAACATCCTCAATGGCTGCTGTGTTGGAACATCTTCATTGGCTGCTGTGTAGGAACAGTCTCATTGGCTGCTGTGTCTATCTATCCATCTATCTATCTATCTATCTATCTATCTATCTATCTATCTATCTATCTATCTATCTATCTATCTATCTATCTATCTATCTATATGTCTCTATCTCTATCTATCTATCTAGTGACTCTCAGGGCGGCGCGGCCCCCTTTTATACCCTTCCTGGACGATGAAGATGTTCCTGCACATGAAGATGTTCCTACACAGCAGCCATTGAGGATGTTCCTACACAGCAGCCAATGAAAATGTTCCTACACAGCAGCCAGATTGTGACATCACAGAGCATCCCTGTGTTGTCACAATCTGGCTGCTGTGTAGGAACATTTTCATTGGCTGCTGTGTAGGAACATCCTCAATGGCTGCTGTGTAGGAATATCTTCATTGGCTGCTGTGTAGGAACAGTCTCATTGTGCTGCTGTGTCTATCTATCTATCTATCTATCTATCTATCTATCTATCTATCTATCTATCTATCTATCTATCTATCTATCTATCTATATGTCTCTATCTCTATCTATCTATCTAGTGACTCTCAGGGCGGCGCGGCCCCCTTTTATACCCTTCCTGGACGATGAAGATGTTCCTGCACATGAAGATGTTCCTACACAGCAGCCATTGAGGATGTTC
>NW_028175637.1:30000-35000 GCF_949987555.1 Borostomias antarcticus
TGTGTAGGAACATTTTCATTGGCTGCTGTGTAGGAACATCCTCAATGGCTGCTGTGTAGGAATATCTTCATTGGCTGCTGTGTAGGAACAGTCTCATTGTGCTGCTGTGTCTATCTATCTATCTATCTATCTATCTATCTATCTATCTATCTATCTATCTATCTATCTATCTATCTATCTATCTATCTATCTATCTATCTATATGTCTCTATCTCTATCTATCTATCTAGTGACTCTCAGGGCGGCGCGGCCCCCTTTTATACCCTTCCTGGACGATGAAGATGTTCCTGCACATGAAGATGTTCCTACACAGCAGCCATTGAGGATGTTCCTACACAGCAGCCAATGAAAATGTTCCTACACAGCAGCCAGATTGTGACATCACAGAGCATCCCTGTGATGTCACAATCTGGCTGCTGTGTAAGAACATTTTCATTGGCTGCTGTGTAGGAACATCCTCAATGGCTGCTGTGTAGGAACATCTTCATTGGCTGCTGTGTAGGAACAGTGTCATTGGCTGCTGTGTCTATCTATCTATCTATCTATCTATCTATCTATCTATCTATCTATCTATCTATCTATCTATCTATCTATCTATCTATCTATCTATCTATCTATCTATCTATCTATCTATCTATCTATCTATATGTCTCTATCTCTATCTATCTATCTAGTGACTCTCAGGGCGGCGCGGCCCCCTTTTATACCCTTCCTGGACGATGAAGATGTTCCTGCATATGAAGATGTTCCTACACAGCAGCCATTGAGGATGTTCCTACACAGCAGCCAATGAAAATGTTCCTACACAGCAGCCAGATTGTGACATCACAGAGCATCCCTGTGATGTCACAATCTGGCTGCTGTGTAAGAACATTTTCATTGGCTGCTGTGTAGGAACATCCTCAATGGCTGATATGTAGGAACATCTTCATTGGCTGCTGTGTAGGAACAGTCTCATTGGCTGCTGTGTCTATCTATCTATCTATGTATCTATCTATCTATCTATCTATCTATCTATCTATCTATCTATCTATCTATCTATCTATCTATCTATCTATCTATCTATCTATCTATATGTCTCTATCTCTATCTATCTATCTAGTGACTCTCAGGGCGGCGCGGCCCCCTTTTATACCCTTCCTGGACGATGAAGATGTTCCTGCACATGAAGATGTTCCTACACAGCAGCCAGATTGTGACATCACAGAGCTTCCCTGTGATGTCACAATCTGGCTGCTGTGTAAGAACATTTTCATTGGCTGCTGTGTAGGAACATCCTCAATGGCTGCTGTGTTGGAACATCTTCATTGGCTGCTGTGTAGGAACAGTCTCATTGGCTGCTGTGTCTATCTATCCATCTATCTATCTATCTATCTATCTATCTATCTATCTATCTATCTATCTATCTATCTATCTATCTATCTATCTATCTATCTATCTATCTATCTATATGTCTCTATCTCTATCTATCTATCTAGTGACTCTCAGGGCGGCGCGGCCCCCTTTTATACCCTTCCTGGACGATGAAGATGTTCCTGCACATGAAGATGTTCCTACACAGCAGCCATTGAGGATGTTCCTACACAGCAGCCAATGAAAATGTTCCTACACAGCAGCCAGATTGTGACATCACAGAGCATCCCTGTGTTGTCACAATCTGGCTGCTGTGTAGGAACATTTTCATTGGCTGCTGTGTAGGAACATCCTCAATGGCTGCTGTGTAGGAATATCTTCATTGGCTGCTGTGTAGGAACAGTCTCATTGTGCTGCTGTGTCTATCTATCTATCTATCTATCTATCTATCTATCTATCTATCTATCTATCTATCTATCTATCTATCTATCTATCTATCTATATGTCTCTATCTCTATCTATCTATCTAGTGACTCTCAGGGCGGCGCGGCCCCCTTTTATACCCTTCCTGGACGATGAAGATGTTCCTGCACATGAAGATGTTCCTACACAGCAGCCATTGAGGATGTTCCTACACAGCAGCCAATGAAAATGTTCCTACACAGCAGCCAGATTGTGACATCACAGAGCATCCCTGTGATGTCACAATCTGGCTGCTGTGTAAGAACATTTTCATTGGCTGCTGTGTAGGAACATCCTCAATGGCTGCTGTGTAGGAACATCTTCATTGGCTGCTGTGTAGGAACAGTCTCATTGGCTGCTGTGTCTATCAATCTATCTATCTATCTATCTATCTATCTATCTATCTATCTATCTATCTATCTATCTATCTATCTATCTATCTATCTATCTATCTATCTATCTATCTATCTATCTATCTATATGTCTCTATCTCTATCTATCTATCTAGTGACTCTCAGGGCGGCGCGGCCCCCTTTTATACCCTTCCTGGACGATGAAGATGTTCCTGCATATGAAGATGTTCCTACACAGCAGCCATTGAGGATGTTCCTACACAGCAGCCAATGAAAATGTTCCTACACAGCAGCCAGATTGTGACATCACAGAGCATCCCTGTGATGTCACAATCTGGCTGCTGTGTAAGAACATTTTCATTGGCTGCTGTGTAGGAACATCCTCAATGGCTGATATGTAGGAACATCTTCATTGGCTGCTGTGTAGGAACAGTCTCATTGGCTGCTGTGTCTATCTATCTATCTATCTATCTATCTATCTATCTATCTATCTATCTATATGTCTCTATCTCTATCTATCTATCTAGTGACTCTCAGGGCGGCGCGGCCCCCTTTTATACCCTTCCTGGACGATGAAGATGTTCCTGCACATGAAGATGTTCCTACACAGCAGCCAGATTGTGACATCACAGAGCTTCCCTGTGATGTCACAATCTGGCTGCTGTGTAAGAACATTTTCATTGGCTGCTGTGTAGGAACATCCTCAATGGCTGCTGTGTTGGAACATCTTCATTGGCTGCTGTGTAGGAACAGTCTCATTGGCTGCTGTGTCTATCTATCTATCTATCTATCTATCTATCTATCTATCTATCTATCTATCTATCTATCTATCTATCTATCTATCTATCTATCTATCTATCTATCTATCTATCTATCTATATGTCTCTATCTCTATCTATCTATCTAGTGACTCTCAGGGCGGCGCGGCCCCCTTTTATACCCTTCCTGGACGATGAAGATGTTCCTGCACATGAAGATGTTCCTACACAGCAGCCATTGAGGATGTTCCTACACAGCAGCCAATGAAAATGTTCCTACACAGCAGCCAGATTGTGACATCACAGAGCATCCCTGTGATGTCACAATCTGGCTGCTGTGTAAGAACATTTTCATTGGCTGCTGTGTAGGAATATCCTCAATGGCTGCTGTGTAGGAACATCTTCATTGGCTGCTGTGTAGGAACAGTCTCATTGGCTGCTGTGTCTATCTATCTATCTATCTATCCATCTATCTATCTATCTATCTATCTATCTATCTATCTATCTATCTATCTATCTATCTATCTATCTATCTATCTATCTATCTATCTATCTATCTATCTATCTATCTATATGTCTCTATCTCTATCTATCTATCTAGTGACTCTCAGGGCGGCGCGGCCCCCTTTTATACCCTTCCTGGACGATGAAGATGTTCCTGCACATGAAGATGTTCCTACACAGCAGCCATTGAGGATGTTCCTACACAGCGGCCAATGAAAATGTTCCTACACAGCAGCCAGATTGTGACATCACAGAGCATCCCTGTGATGTCACAATCTGGCTGCTGTGTAGGAACATTTTCATTGGCTGCTGTGTAGGAACATCCTCAATGGCTGCTGTGTAGGAATATCTTCATTGGCTGCTGTGTAGGAACAGTCTCATTGGCTGCTGTGTCTATCTATCTATCTATCTATCTATCTATCTATCTATCTATCTATCTATCTATCTATCTATCTATCTATATATCTCTATCTCTATCTATCTATCTAGTGACTCTCAGGGCGGCGCGGCCCCCTTTTATACCCTTCCTGGACGATGAAGATGTTCCTGCACATGAAGATGTTCCTACACAGCAGCCAGATTGTGACATCACAGAGCATCCCTGTGATGTCACAATCTGGCTGCTGTGTAAGAACATTTTCATTGGCTGCTGTGTAGGAACATCCTCAATGGCTGCTGTGTTGGAACATCTTCATTGGCTGCTGTGTAGGAACAGTCTCATTGGCTGCTGTGTCTATCTATCTATCTATCTATCTATCTATCTATCTATCTATCTATCTATCTATCTATCTATCTATCTATCTATCTATCTATATGTCTCTATCTCTATCTATCTATCTAGTGACTCTCAGGGCGGCGCGGCCCCCTTTTATACCCTTCCTGGACGATGAAGATGTTCCTGCACATGAAGATGTTCCTACACAGCAGCCATTGAGGATGTTCCTACACAGCAGCCAATGAAAATGTTCCTACACAGCAGCCAGATTGTGACATCACAGAGCATCCCTGTGATGTCACAATCTGGCTGCTGTGTAAGAACATTTTCATTGGCTGCTGTGTAGGAACATCCTCAATGGCTGCTATGTAGGAACATCTTCATTGGCTGCTGTGTAGGAACAGTCTCATTGGCTGCTGTGTCTATCTATCCATCTATCTATCTATCTATCTATCTATCTATCTATCTATCTATCTATCTATCTATCTATCTATCTATCTATCTATCTATCTATCTATCTATATGTCTCTATCTCTATCTATCTATCTAGTGACTCTCAGGGCGGCGCGGCCCCCTTTTATACCCTTCCTGGACGATGAAGATGTTCCTGCACATGAAGATGTTCCTACACAGCAGCCATTGAGGATGTTCCTACACAGCAGCCAATGAAAATGTTCCTACACAGCAGCCAGATTGTGACATCACAGAGCATCCCTGTGATGTCACAATCTGGCTGCTGTGTAGGAACATTTTCATTGGCTGCTGTGTAGGAACATCCTCAATGGCTGCTGTGTAGGAATATCTTCATTGGCTGCTGTGTAGGAACAGTCTCATTGGCTGCTGTGTCTATCTATC
>NW_028175637.1:40000-50000 GCF_949987555.1 Borostomias antarcticus
ATCTCAATACTATAGTTCCGGACCACCAAGGCCCACCGCATAAGGCGGTGATTGTTGTTGTACATCCGATGGAGAAAAACCAGGGGGTTGTGGTCTGTGTACACAACAATAGGATAAGAACTGGATCCGACGTAAACCTCGAAAAATTGGAGGGCAAACAGCAGGGCGAGGGTCTCCTGTTCGATAGTGGAGTAACGGGACTGACAGTCATTGAACTTTCTAGAAAAATAGCATACGGGGTGATCAATCCCGTCCCCATCTTCCTGGATCAAAACCGCCCCAGCCCCAACCATACTCGCGTCTACCTCCAGTTTAAAAGGTTTAGTAAAATCCGGGGCAACCAGAACCGGAGAGCTGCTCAACAGAGCTTTCACCGCGGCGAACGCAGTCTGACACTGAGCTGACCAGGTAAACGAAACAGACGGGCTAAGCAGGCTGGTCAGAGGCGCGACTACAGTGGAAAAATTGCGACAGAAATTCCTGTAATATCCAGCCATACCTAAAAACCTACGTAAACTACGCCGGGTAGTAGGTGGTGGAAATGCAGCGATCGCCGCGACTTTATCCGACAGGGTGCGAACCTCTCCACGGCCCACCTGTTTTCCGAGGTAGGTCACGGTAGCCTTTCCAAACTCGCATTTGGCTAGATTTAGGGTCAAAATGGCCTTCGCCAAACACCGAAACACCTCCCGCAGAGAACAGATATGCTCAGACCATGAAGCGGAGTACACTACCAGGTCGTCCAAATATGCCACACAATTTTGAACTCCACCCAAAACAGTATTCACAAGGCGCTGGAAAGTTGCGGGCGCATTGCGCATCCCAAACGCCATTACGGTATACTGAAGGAAACTGTCAGGTGTCACGAAGGCAGATATGTCTGAAGCCCGAGTGGTCAACGGAACCTGCCAGTAGCCTTTTAACAGGTCCAGCTTGCTCACGAACCTAGCCGACCCTATTGTGTCGATGCAGTCGTCTAGGCGGGGCAGTGGAAACGAATCAGGCACCGTGACGCGGTTCACTTTTCGATAGTCGGTACAGAACCGAGCCGTACCGTCCGGCTTAGGTACGAGGATGCAGGGGGAACTCCATGGACTAGCACTGGGCACGGCTAGGCCATGCTCTAACAAATAGGAGACCTCCCTCTTCATCGCTACCCGTTTGGACTGATTAACGCGGTATGGGTGCTGTTTGATAGGGCTGGCGTTACCCACGTCCACATCGTGCTTTAAAACCGTAGTGCGACTGGGAACGTCACTGAAGAGACACAGAAATTCATTTATCAGAGCCGTGATGTCACCGGCCTGATGTTCATCGAGGTGTTGCAAAAGAGACGGGAGAGATTTAATCATCTCCGCGTTGCCTAAACGCGCACTCTGCTGGGGTGCGTTCCGTAACACCAAACCATCCTCGTCGACATCCCTGAACACAGCTAACTCGGGTGCCACCGCGACAGAGACTACAGGAGAGACGGCGGGCCCTGCCATCTTATCTGCAGAATGATCTGTTGTTGATTCGCGGGCATGATACTGTTTTAACATGTTTACATGGCACACACGAGAAGCGCGTCTCCGATCCGGGGTCTTAACTATGTAGTCTGTGTCACTCAACTTTTTCCCGACTACATAAGGACCGGAAAAACGAGCAGAAAGGGAAGAACCGAGGATGGGTAGCAGAACTAACACCTGGTCACCTGGCTGAAAAGAACGGGTCACAGCTTTTACATCAAAGCGCCGCTTCATTTTCCCCTGAGTGACCGACAACGCTTCCTTAGCGAGAGCGCACGCGTCATGCAGCCTCTCTCTAAAACTGCTGACATAATCTAGCACATTCCTTGAACTAGACTGAGGGGACATCAACTGGTCTTTGAGGACTTTTAACGGCCCACGGACGGTGTGACCGAAAACCAGTTCGGCAGGGCTAAACCCTAGAGACTCTTGCACCGTTTCACGAACACCAAACAACACCATGGGAACCCCCTCGTCCCACTCCTTTTCAGTGTCCATGCAGTACTTCCTCAACATGGACTTCAGCGTTTGGTGCCATCTTTCTAAAGCACCTTGACTCTCTGGATGGTAGGCACTGCTAACTCGGTGAGATATGGCGAGAGACTCTAAAACTCGTTCGAATAACCGAGAAAGAAAATTACTTCCCTGGTCTGTCTGAATGATAGATGGAAGACCAAACGTGGAAAAGTATTTCATCAACACTTTTAACACTGCCTTGGACGTAATGGTACGCATTGGAATAGCCTCGGGGTAACGAGTATCAGCGCACATAAGGGTTAACAAGTACTGGTTCCCTGACTTGGTTTTTGGAAGCGGACCAACAATATCCAATATAAGTCGGTGAAACGGCTCCCCCATAACAGGGATAGGTTTAAGAGGAGCTGGAGCGATAACCTGATTTGGTTTACCAGTTACTTGGCATGTGTGGCAAGTGCGACAATAACGCGTGACATCTGTTTTCATACCGGGCCAAAAGAAATGTCTTAGGACACGATCGTATGTTTTAGTCACTCCTAAGTGACCAGCCCAGGGAATATCATGCGCTAATGACAACACTTTACTACGCCACACATTTGGGACTACAATCTGAACGACAGCGCTCCAGACTGTGTCAACTTCAGCCCGAGGATTCCATCGGCGCATCAGTAAGCCATCCTCTACAAAGTAAGCCACTTTCTCTTTCTGGGCTTTTTCTAAACTGATAGCAATAGAAAAATATCTGGACAGACTATCATCCGCTATCTGGGCAGCTATCAGCTGGATACGGGTAACAGGTAGCTTAATATCACTCTTCTCTGGGGCGTCATACGTATCACTGGGTTTATCAGAACTCACCGGAGTAGTAGACCTATGCAGTGGTGCGGTCTCGCTGGAGAAAACGGGAGCGAGCACCGTGTCAGATAGGCCAATAGCGTCAGGGCCATGTCGTGACTGCGAGCGCGTCACCGCACAGGCGGGAAACACATCCGGAAAATCTAGGGCAAGTTTGTCAATGGAAAAGACAGCGTCAGGAGTAGGCCTATCTAATACTTCTAACATTGGCAACACTTTCCCACCCGCTATGTCATTACCCAAGATCATCGACACACCATTTACGGGGAGTTGTGGCTGCACACCTACACGAAACTGTCCACTGACTAGTTCGCAATCCAAATGAACGTTATGCAATGGTACGGGCACACAGCCCATCTCGATACCTTGCAGTAAAACGTTCGAGCCACAATATGACTGCTCCGACCAGGGTAATGCGTCACCCAGGACTAGGGACTGAGCAGCACCGGTGTCTCGCAAGATCTGAATTGGCTTCTGATCAGCGGGATCACCGGTGAATGAAACTAACCCCTTAAAAATGAATGGACGATACGTGGGATCAGGAAGGACAGGTACACAGTTAGAAACAACACAGTCATCTGAACCCTCCCTCGCTGTCTTAACTAATCCTACTCCTTTAGGGGCCGGTGGCGGCTGTTTGCGTTTTAGGGTGAGACAATCAGCTATAACATGTCCTGGTCTATGGCAGTAGAAACAGGACCGTTCCTCCTTAGCGCGAGCTCCAGCTGAGCTCCGGTTAGGCGGAGGCACCGGAGGGCTGGCGTCTCTCTTACCACCGGTCTCATAGCGAGTAGTCTCAGCTCGCGGTGCAGAAAACACAGTTTTATGTGTCAACACAAATTCGTCGGCGAGCACCGCTGCTTTCGTTAGCGAGGTTACTTTCTGCTCATTTAGGTAGACAGCTAAACGATCGGGGAGGCAATTCCTAAATTCCTCCAGCAGAATTAATTCACGCAGGGATACAGGTTCCGTGGCCTTACTGGCTGCGCACCATCTATCGAACAAAACCTCCTTTTCTCGAGCGAACTCAACAAAGGTTTTTGTGATTGCCTTCCTGTGAGATCTGAATTTTTGGCGATATGCCTCAGGCACCAGCTCGTATGCGCGCAACACCGCGGCTTTCACTTTGTCATAGTCGAGGCTATCCTCTAGAGACAGCGCAGCTATAATCTCCTGAGCTTTACCAATAAGTTTACACTGTAAAAGTATAGGCCACACATCACGAGGCCAATTCAGAGTAGTGGCAATACGCTCAAACGCACAGAAATAGGACGTAACCTCAGTCTCCCTAAACTGAGGCACTAACACGATATTCCTACTGACATTAAATGTATCAGCTGACTGTGCGGAGGGTCTAGACAGTCGAGGAGTCGAACTTCCTATAGGAGGCAAAACTCCTTCAGCCTGCAGCTCCAGCTGACGTATTTTAACAGCCTTGTCTGCTTCAATTTCGAGTTTCTTTACCTCGAGCCTGTGCGCGATCTCCCTTTCCTGCGCCCGCTCCTCCCGCTCCATCTGGAGGCGTGCAAGCCGCACCTTAAGGCGCGCCTCATGGGCTACACCCATGCTCGACCCACTCGGGGTTGATTGCGGATCATACCGTGGCAGGGTGACGGGTGGTTGGCGTAATATAGGTAGCAAAAGCTCAACATCATGAACCATCGTGTCCGTCTTAACGGCTGCCTCATCTACAGCCTCATCTACAGCCTCAACGAGAGGGGCTACACGCTCATCGGAGACCAACACGGCCTTGCTGACCAACCCAGCCTGCACAGCCTGTTTAAGCTCAGCCTTTAGTACGGACCTAGACACAGCGATACAATAATGCTCCGCAATTGCAAACAAGTCCTTCATATGACAGGCATCCAAAAGCTCCACTGACGGCGCCTCAATAAACAACTGCACCACAGAGGTAGCCATAGCCAGCCAACGAGATCAGACAACAAACAAACCAAACAGATATCCTACCACACACAGACACTAATACACCGGGGTAATTTATAAATTAAGATCCCGGACAAGCCCCCACTCATGTTACGGACCCCTACCAGATGTTAATGTCTAGGGTGAGAGGAGGGGACCACGCAACAAGCAGTGCCTGTGTGCAGGCTATACCAGGCCGGCATGAAGCAACGGCACACCCAAAACAATATAAGCTAACTATAACTAAGGAACCACAGACAACGGAATAAACGGTATAAAAACCGTGATGGTTTTTTAATGTAACCAATAATAATAATAAGTGATAACAATAGTAATAAGGATAATAATGAAGTGAATGAACAAACAGTAACAGAACGACAAAAACACTCACATGTAGAGGCAAGGCGTGCCTCGGAGAAACTAAAGGGAGGACGCCAAAACAGACGGGACCAAACGAACAAAGGAACAGAATCCCGCCCTAGATCCAATATGTCCCTGTCACTTCCCTATCTCTACCTTGTCTACAATCAGAACACCGTCCTCACTAACTAAACTTACTAGCTGCTGTCCCGCCTATCTAAACCCAAAAATACACGAAGGGTGGTACCCGCCTGGGAAACTAACCTAGTGTATTTATACATCTGATTATCTGCGTGTACAAATGTATGCCCATGGGCATCTTACCTAACATACCTCGCCCTTCCCTGGGGGAGACCTACTAGGGAGTTAAAGATGTGGACAAAATGTATACGACAGAAAATAATAGGCAGACTGGGGGAACAGAGAACATACAAAGGACAACGTGCTCTAACTAACAAATGGGGTGCCGCTACCTCCCGAGACATGGAAGTAGGCGGCCTTAAATATGAACGCACAGTCCCCCGATAGGGTGACAGAAGGGCAGATGGGACGACGCCATTGGCGGAGGGACTGCGCGGGGAAATCAACGAAGTAGACAGCCGGGAGATGCAGTCGATGAGTGACAGGGGGCGGGGCCAATCCTGTGCAAAGACACACACACACACAGGGGGAGAAACAACCAACAGACAAACACAGAACCAGGCCTAGTAATAAGTATATAACACAAATAATATAACGTGGAACGTAACAATCTATCTATCTATCTATCTATATGTCTCTATCTCTATCTATCTATCTAGTGACTCTCAGGGCGGCGCGGCCCCCTTTTATACCCTTCCTGGACGATGAAGATGTTCCTGCATATGAAGATGTTCCTACACAGCAGCCATTGAGGATGTTCCTACACAGCAGCCAATGAAAATGATCCTACACAGCAGCCAGATTGTGACATCACAGAGCATCCCTGTGATGTCACAATCTGGCTGCTGTGTAAGAACATTTTCATTGGCTGCTGTGTAGGAACATCCTCAATGGCTGATATGTAGGAACATCTTCATTGGCTGCTGTGTAGGAACAGTCTCATTGGCTGCTGTGTCTATCTATCTATCTATCTATCTATCTATCTATCTATCTATCTATCTATCTATCTATCTATCTATCTATCTATCTATCTATCTATCTATCTATCTATCTATCTATCTATCTATATGTCTCTATCTCTATCTATCTATCTAGTGACTCTCAGGGCGGCGCGGCCCCCTTTTATACCCTTCCTGGACGGTGAAGATGTTCCTGCACATGAAGATGTTCCTACACAGCAGCCAGATTGTGACATCACAGAGCTTCCCTGTGATGTCACAATCTGGCTGCTGTGTAAGAACATTTTCATTGGCTGCTGTGTAGGAACATCCTCAATGGCTGCTGTGTTGGAACATCTTCATTGGCTGCTGTGTAGGAACAGTCTCATTGGCTGCTGTGTCTATCTATCTATCTATCTATCTATCTATCTATCTATCTATCTATCTATCTATCTATCTATCTATCTATCTATCTATCTATCTATCTATCTATCTATATGTCTCTATCTCTATCTATCTATCTAGTGACTCTCAGGGCGGCGTGGCCCCCTTTTATACCCTTCCTGGACGATGAAGATGTTCCTGCACATGAAGATGTTCCTACACAGCAGCCATTGAGGATGTTCCTACACAGCAGCCAATGAAAATGTTCCTACACAGCAGCCAGATTGTGACATCACAGAGCATCCCTGTGATGTCACAATCTGGCTGCTGTGTAAGAACATTTTCATTGGCTGCTGTGTAGGAACATCCTCAATGGCTGCTATGTAGGAACATCTTCATTGGCTGCTGTGTAGGAACAGTCTCATTGGCTGCTGTGTCTATCTATCTATCTATCTATCTATCTATCTATCTATCTATCTATCTATCTATCTATCTATCTATCTATCTATATGTCTCTATCTCTATCTATCTATCTAGTGACTCTCAGGGCGGCGCGGCCCCCTTTTATACCCTTCCTGGACGATGAAGATGTTCCTGCACATGAAGATGTTCCTACACAGCAGCCATTGAGGATGTTCCTACACAGCAGCCAATGAAAATGTTCCTACACAGCAGCCAGATTGTGACATCACAGAGCATCCCTGTGATGTCACAATCTGGCTGCTGTGTAAGAACATTTTCATTGGCTGCTGTGTAGGAACATCCTCAATGGCTGCTGTGTAGGAACATCTTCATTGGCTGCTGTGTAGGAACAGTCTCATTGGCTGCTGTGTCTATCTATCTATCTATCTATCTATCTATCTATCTATCTATCTATCTATCTATCTATCTATCTATCTATCTATCTATCTATCTATCTATCTATCTATCTATCTATCCATCTATCTATCCATCTATCTATCTATCTATCTATCTATCTATCTATCTATCTATCTATCTATCTATCTATCTATCTATCTATCTATCTATCTATCTATCTATATGTCTCTATCTCTATCTATCTATCTAGTGACTCTCAGGGCGGCGCGGCCCCCTTTTATACCCTTCCTGGACGATGAAGATGTTCCTGCATATGAAGATGTTCCTACACAGCAGCCATTGAGGATGTTCCTACACAGCAGCCAATGAAAATGTTCCTACACAGCAGCCAGATTGTGACATCACAGAGCATCCCTGTGATGTCACAATCTGGCTGCTGTGTAAGAACATTTTCATTGGCTGCTGTGTAGGAACATCCTCAATGGCTGATATGTAGGAACATCTTCATTGGCTGCTGTGTAGGAACAGTCTCATTGGCTGCTGTGTCTATCTATCTATCTATCTATCTATCTATCTATCTATCTATCTATCTATCTATCTATCTATCTATCTATCTATCTATCTATCTATATGTCTCTATCTCTATCTATCTATCTAGTGACTCTCAGGGCGGCGCGGCCCCCTTTTATACCCTTCCTGGACGATGAAGATGTTCCTGCACATGAAGATGTTCCTACACAGCAGCCATTGAGGATGTTCCTACACAGCAGCCAATGAAAATGTTCCTACACAGCAGCCAGATTGTGACATCACAGAGCATCCCTGTGATGTCACAATCTGGCTGCTGTGTAAGAACATTTTCATTGGCTGCTGTGTAGGAATATCCTCAATGGCTGCTGTGTAGGAACATCTTCATTGGCTGCTGTGTAGGAACAGTCTCATTGGCTGCTGTGTCTATCTATCTATCTATCTATCTATCTATCTATCTATCTATCTATCTATCTATCTATCTATCTATCTATCTATCTATCTATCTATCTATCTATCTATCTATCTATCTATCTATATGTCTATATGTCTCTATCTCTATCTATCTATCTAGTGACTCTCAGGGCGGCGCAGCCCCCTTTTATACCCTTCCTGGACGATGAAGATGTTCCTGCACATGAAGATGTTCCTACACAGCAGCCATTGAGGATGTTCCTACACAGCGGCCAATGAAAATGTTCCTACACAGCAGCCAGATTGTGACATCACAGAGCATCCCTGTGATGTCACAATCTGGCTGCTGTGTAGGAACATTTTCATTGGCTGCTGTGTAGGAACATCCTCAATGGCTGCTGTGTAGGAATATCTTCATTGGCTGCTGTGTAGGAACAGTCTCATTGGCTGCTGTGTCTATCTATCTATCTATCTATCTATCTATCTATCTATCTATCTATCTATCTATCTATCTATCTATCTATCTATCTATCTATCTATCTATCTATCTATCTATCTATATGTCTCTATCTCTATCTATCTATCTAGTGACTCTCAGGGCGGCGCGGCCCCCTTTTATACCCTTCCTGGACGATGAAGATGTTCCTGCACATGAAGATGTTCCTACACAGCAGCCAGATTGTGACATCACAGAGCATCCCTGTGATGTCACAATCTGGCTGCTGTGTAAGAACATTTTCATTGGCTGCTGTGTAGGAACATCCTCAATGGCTGCTGTGTTGGAACATCTTCATTGGCTGCTGTGTAGGAACAGTCTCATTGGCTGCTGTGTCTATCTATCTATCTATCTATCTATCTATCTATCTATCTATCTATCTATCTATCTATCTATCTATCTATCTATCTATCTATCTATCTATCTATCTATATGTCTCTATCTCTATCTATCTATCTAGTGACTCTCAGGGCGGCGCGGCCCCCTTTTATACCCTTCCTGGACGATGAAGATGTTCCTGCACATGAAGATGTTCCTACACAGCAGCCATTGAGGATGTTCCTACACAGCAGCTAATGAAAATGTTCCTACACAGCAGCCAGATTGTGACATCACAGAGCATCCCTGTGATGTCACAATCTGGCTGCTGTGTAAGAACATTTTCATTGGCTGCTGTGTAGGAACATCCTCAATGGCTGCTATGTAGGAACATCTTCATTGGCTGCTGTGTAGGAACAGTCTCATTGGCTGCTGTGTCTATCTATCTATCTATCTATCTATCTATCTATCTATCTATCTATCTATCTATCTATCTATCTATCTATCTATCTATCTATCTATCTATCTATCTATATGTCTCTATCTCTATCTATCTATCTAGTGACTCTCAGGGCGGCGCGGCCCCCTTTTATACCCTTCCTGGACGATGAAGATGTTCCTGCACATGAAGATGTTCCTACACAGCAGCCATTGAGGATGTTCCTACACAGCAGCCAATGAAAATGTTCCTACACAGCAGCCAGATTGTGACATCACAGAGCATCCCTGTGATGTCACAATCTGGCTGCTGTGTAGGAACATTTTCATTGGCTGCTGTGTAGGAACATCCTCAATGGCTGCTGTGTAGGAATATCTTCATTGGCTGCTGTGTAGGAACA
>NW_028175637.1:55000-70000 GCF_949987555.1 Borostomias antarcticus
TATCTATCCATCTATCTATCTATCTATCTATCTATCTATCTATCTATCTATCTATCTATCTATATATCTATCTATCTATCTATCTATCTATCTATCTATCTATCTATCTATCTATCTATCTATATGTCTCTATCTCTATCTATCTATCTAGTGACTCTCAGGGCGGCGCGGCCCCCTTTTATACCCTTCCTGGACGATGAAGATATTCCTGCACATGAAGATGTTCCTACACAGCAGCCATTGAGGATGTTCCTACACAGCAGCCAATGAAAATGTTCCTACACAGCAGCCAGATTGTGACATCACAGAGCATCCCTGTGATGTCACAATCTGGCTGCTGTGTAGGAACATTTTCATTGGCTGCTGTGTAGGAACATCCTCAATGGCTGCTGTGTAGGAATATCTTCATTGGCTGCTGTGTAGGAACAGTCTCATTGGCTGCTGTGTCTATCTATCTATCTATCTATCTATCTATCTATCTATCTATCTATCTATCTATCTATCTATCTATCTATCTATCTATCTATCTATCTATCTATCTATCTATCTATCTATCTATCTATCTATCTATCTATCTATCTATCTATCTATATGTCTCTATCTCTATCTATCTATCTAGTGACTCTCAGGGCGGCGCGGCCCCCTTTTATACCCTTCCTGGACGATGAAGATGTTCCTGCACATGAAGATGTTCCTACACAGCAGCCATTGAGGATGTTCCTACACAGCAGCCAATGAAAATGTTCCTACACAGCAGCCAGATTGTGACATCACAGAGCATCCCTGTGATGTCACAATCTGGCTGCTGTGTAAGAACATTTTCATTGGCTGCTGTGTAGGAACATCCTCAATGGCTGCTGTGTAGGAACATCTTCATTGGCTGCTGTGTAGGAACAGTCTCATTGGCTGCTGTGTCTATCTATCTATCTATCTATCTATCTATCTATCTATCTATCTATCTATCTATCTATCTATCTATCTATCTATCTATCTATCTATCTATCTATCTATCTATCTATCTATATGTCTCTATCTCTATCTATCTATCTAGTGACTCTCAGGGCGGCGCGGCCCCCTTTTATACCCTTCCTGGACGATGAAGATGTTCCTGCACATGAAGATGTTCCTACACAGCAGCCATTGAGGATGTTCCTACACAGCAGCCAATGAAAATGTTCCTACACAGCAGCCAGATTGTGACATCACAGAGCATCCCGGTGATGTCACAATCTGGCTGCTGTGTAAGAACATTTTCATTGGCTGCTGTGTAGGAACATCCTCAATGGCTGATATGTAGGAACATCTTCATTGGCTGCTGTGTAGGAACAGTCTCATTGGCTGCTGTGTCTATCTATCTATCTATCTATCTATCTATCTATCTATCTATCTATCTATCTATCTATCTATCTATCTATCTATCTATCCATCTATCTATCTATCTATCTATCTATCTATCTATCTATCTATCTATCTATCTATCCATCTATCTATCTATCTATCTATCTATCTATCTATCTATCTATCTATCTATCTATCTATCTATCTATCTATCTATCTATCTATCTATCTATCTATATGTCTCTATCTCTATCTATCTATCTAGTGACTCTCAGGGCGGCGCGGCCCCCTTTTATACCCTTCCTGGACGATGAAGATGTTCCTGCATATGAAGATGTTCCTACACAGCAGCCATTGAGGATGTTCCTACACAGCAGCCAATGAAAATGTTCCTACACAGCAGCCAGATTGTGACATCACAGAGCATCCCTGTGATGTCACAATCTGGCTGCTGTGTAAGAACATTTTCATTGGCTGCTGTGTAGGAACATCCTCAATGGCTGATATGTAGGAACATCTTCATTGGCTGCTGTGTAGGAACAGTCTCATTGGCTGCTGTGTCTATCTATCTATCTATCTATCTATCTATCTATCTATCTATCTATCTATCTATCTATCTATCTATCTATCTATCTATCTATCTATCTATCTATCTATCTATCTATCTATCTATCTATCTATCTATCTATCTATATGTCTCTATCTCTATCTATCTATCTAGTGACTCTCAGGGCGGCGCGGCCCCCTTTTATACCCTTCCTGGACGATGAAGATGTTCCTGCACATGAAGATGTTCCTACACACCAGCCAGATTGTGACATCACAGAGCTTCCCTGTGATGTCACAATCTGGCTGCTGTGTAAGAACATTTTCATTGGCTGCTGTGTAGGAACATCCTCAATGGCTGCTGTGTTGGAACATCTTCATTGGCTGCTGTGTAGGAACAGTCTCATTGGCTGCTGTGTCTATCTATCTATCTATCTATCTATCTATCTATCTATCTATCTATCTATCTATCTATCTATCTATCTATCTATCTATCTATCTATCTATCTATCTATCTATCTATATGTCTCTATCTCTATCTATCTATCTAGTGACTCTCAGGGCGGCGCGGCCCCCTTTTATACCCTTCCTGGACGATGACGATGTTCCTGCACATGAAGATGTTCCTACACAGCAGCCATTGAGGATGTTCCTACACAGCAGCCAATGAAAATGTTCCTACACAGCAGCCAGATTGTGACATCACAGAGCATCCCTGTGATGTCACAATCTGGCTGCTGTGTAAGAACATTTTCATTGGCTGCTGTGTAGGAATATCCTCAATGGCTGCTGTGTAGGAACATCTTCATTGGCTGCTGTGTAGGAACAGTCTCATTGGCTGCTGTGTCTATCTATCTATCTATCTATCTATCTATCTATCTATCTATCTATCCATCTATCTATCTATCTATCTATCTATCTATCTATCTATCTATCTATCTATCTATCTATCTATCTATCTATCTATCTATCTATCTATCTATCTATCTATATGTCTCTATCTCTATCTATCTATCTAGTGACTCTCAGGGCGGCGCGGCCCCCTTTTATACCCTTCCTGGACGATGAAGATGTTCCTGCACATGAAGATGTTCCTACACACCAGCCAGATTGTGACATCACAGAGCTTCCCTGTGATGTCACAATCTGGCTGCTGTGTAAGAACATTTTCATTGGCTGCTGTGTAGGAACATCCTCAATGGCTGCTGTGTTGGAACATCTTCATTGGCTGCTGTGTAGGAACAGTCTCATTGGCTGCTGTGTCTATCTATCTATCTATCTATCTATCTATCTATCTATCTATCTATCTATCTATCTATCTATCTATCTATCTATCTATCTATCTATCTATCTATCTATCTATCTATCTATCTATCTATCTATCTATCTATATGTCTCTATCTCTATCTATCTATCTAGAGACTCTCAGGGCGGCGCGGCCCCCTTTTATACCCTTCCTGGACGATGACGATGTTCCTGCACATGAAGATGTTCCTACACAGCAGCCATTGAGGATGTTCCTACACAGCAGCCAATGAAAATGTTCCTACACAGCAGCCAGATTGTGACATCACAGAGCATCCCTGTGATGTCACAATCTGGCTGCTGTGTAAGAACATTTTCATTGGCTGCTGTGTAGGAATATCCTCAATGGCTGCTGTGTAGGAACATCTTCATTGGCTGCTGTGTAGGAACAGTCTCATTGGCTGCTGTGTCTATCTATCTATCTATCTATCTATCTATCTATCTATCTATCTATCTATCTATCTATCTATCTATCTATCTATCTATCTATCTATCTATCTATCTATCTATCTATCTATCTATCCATCTATCTATCTATCTATCTATCTATCTATCTATCTATCTATCTATCTATCTATCTATCTATATGTCTCTATCTCTATCTATCTATCTAGTGACTCTCAGGGCGGCGCGGCCCCCTTTTATACCCTTCCTGGACGATGAAGATGTTCCTGCACATGAAGATGTTCCTACACAGCAGCCATTGAGGATGTTCCTACACAGCAGCCAATGAAAATGTTCCTACACAGCAGCCAGATTGTGACATCACAGAGCATCCCTGTGATGTCACAATCTGGCTGCTGTGTAAGAACATTTTCATTGGCTGCTGTGTAGGAACATCCTCAATGGCTGCTATGTAGGAACATCTTCATTGGCTGCTGTGTAGGAACAGTCTCATTGGCTGCTGTGTCTATCTATCCATCTATCTATCTATCTATCTATCTATCTATCTATCTATCTATCTATCTATCTATCTATCTATATATCTATCTATCTATCTATCTATCTATCTATCTATCTATCTATCTATCTATCTATCTATCTATCTATCTATCTATATGTCTCTATCTCTATCTATCTATCTAGTGACTCTCAGGGCGGCGCGGCCCCCTTTTATACCCTTCCTGGACGATGAAGATATTCCTGCACATGAAGATGTTCCTACACAGCAGCCATTGAGGATGTTCCTACACAGCAGCCAATGAAAATGTTCCTACACAGCAGCCAGATTGTGACATCACAGAGCATCCCTGTGATGTCACAATCTGGCTGCTGTGTAGGAACATTTTCATTGGCTGCTGTGTAGGAACATCCTCAATGGCTGCTGTGTAGGAATATCTTCATTGGCTGCTGTGTAGGAACAGTCTCATTGGCTGCTGTGTCTATCTATCTATCTATCTATCTATCTATCTATCTATCTATCTATCTATCTATATATCTATCTATCTATCTATCTATCTATCTATCTATCTATCTATCTATCTATCTATCTATCTATCTATCTATCTATCTATATGTCTCTATCTCTATCTATCTATCTAGTGACTCTCAGGGCGGCGCGGCCCCCTTTTATACCCTTCCTGGACGATGAAGATGTTCCTGCACATGAAGATGTTCCTACACAGCAGCCATTGAGGATGTTCCTACACAGCAGCCAATGAAAATGTTCCTACACAGCAGCCAGATTGTGACATCACAGAGCATCCCTGTGATGTCACAATCTGGCTGCTGTGTAAGAACATTTTCATTGGCTGCTGTGTAGGAACATCCTCAATGGCTGCTGTGTAGGAACATCTTCATTGGCTGCTGTGTAGGAACAGTCTCATTGGCTGCTGTGTCTATCTATCTATCTATCTATCTATCTATCTATCTATCTATCTATCTATCTATCTATCTATCTATCTATCTATCTATCTATCTATCTATCTATCTATCTATCTATCCATCTATCTATCTATCTATCTATCTATCTATCTATCTATCTATCTATCTATCTATCCATCTATCTATCTATCTATCTATCTATCTATCTATCTATCTATCTATCTATCTATCTATCTATCTATCTATCTATCTATCTATATGTCTCTATCTCTATCTATCTATCTAGTGACTCTCAGGGCGGCGCGGCCCCCTTTTATACCCTTCCTGGACGATGAAGATGTTCCTGCATATGAAGATGTTCCTACACAGCAGCCATTGAGGATGTTCCTACACAGCAGCCAATGAAAATGTTCCTACACAGCAGCCAGATTGTGACATCACAGAGCATCCCTGTGATGTCACAATCTGGCTGCTGTGTAAGAACATTTTCATTGGCTGCTGTGTAGGAACATCCTCAATGGCTGATATGTAGGAACATCTTCATTGGCTGCTGTGTAGGAACAGTCTCATTGGCTGCTGTGTCTATCTATCTATCTATCTATCTATCTATCTATCTATCTATCTATCTATCTATCTATCTATCTATCTATCTATCTATCTATCTATCTATCTATCTATCTATCTATCTATCTATCTATCTATCTATATGTCTCTATCTCTATCTATCTATCTAGTGACTCTCAGGGCGGCGCGGCCCCCTTTTATACCCTTCCTGGACGATGAAGATGTTCCTGCACATGAAGATGTTCCTACACACCAGCCAGATTGTGACATCACAGAGCTTCCCTGTGATGTCACAATCTGGCTGCTGTGTAAGAACATTTTCATTGGCTGCTGTGTAGGAACATCCTCAATGGCTGCTGTGTTGGAACATCTTCATTGGCTGCTGTGTAGGAACAGTCTCATTGGCTGCTGTGTCTATCTATCTATCTATCTATCTATCTATCTATCTATCTATCTATCTATCTATCTATCTATCTATCTATCTATCTATCTATCTATCTATATGTCTCTATCTCTATCTATCTATCTAGTGACTCTCAGGGCGGCGCGGCCCCCTTTTATACCCTTCCTGGACGATGACGATGTTCCTGCACATGAAGATGTTCCTACACAGCAGCCATTGAGGATGTTCCTACACAGCAGCCAATGAAAATGTTCCTACACAGCAGCCAGATTGTGACATCACAGAGCATCCCTGTGATGTCACAATCTGGCTGCTGTGTAAGAACATTTTCATTGGCTGCTGTGTAGGAATATCCTCAATGGCTGCTGTGTAGGAACATCTTCATTGGCTGCTGTGTAGGAACAGTCTCATTGGCTGCTGTGTCTATCTATCTATCTATCTATCTATCTATCTATCTATCTATCTATCTATCTATCTATCCATCTATCTATCTATCTATCTATCTATCTATCTATCTATCTATCTATCTATCTATCTATCTATCTATCTATCTATCTATCTATCTATCTATCTATCTATCTATCTATATGTCTCTATCTCTATCTATCTATCTAGTGACTCTCAGGGCGGCGCGGCCCCCTTTTATACCCTTCCTGGACG
The DNA here is from genome assembly GCF_949987555.1 of Borostomias antarcticus. Taxonomy (NCBI): domain Eukaryota; kingdom Metazoa; phylum Chordata; class Actinopteri; order Stomiiformes; family Stomiidae; genus Borostomias; species Borostomias antarcticus. The sequence continues at coordinate 61,641 of NW_028175637.1, forward strand.
ATGAAGATGTTCCTGCACATGAAGATGTTCCTACACACCAGCCAGATTGTGACATCACAGAGCTTCCCTGTGATGTCACAATCTGGCTGCTGTGTAAGAACATTTTCATTGGCTGCTGTGTAGGAACATCCTCAATGGCTGCTGTGTTGGAACATCTTCATTGGCTGCTGTGTAGGAACAGTCTCATTGGCTGCTGTGTCTATCTATCTATCTATCTATCTATCTATCTATCTATCTATCTATCTATCTATCTATCTATCTATCTATCTATCTATCTATCTATCTATCTATCTATCTATCTATCTATCTATCTATCTATCTATATGTCTCTATCTCTATCTATCTATCTAGAGACTCTCAGGGCGGCGCGGCCCCCTTTTATACCCTTCCTGGACGATGACGATGTTCCTGCACATGAAGATGTTCCTACACAGCAGCCATTGAGGATGTTCCTACACAGCAGCCAATGAAAATGTTCCTACACAGCAGCCAGATTGTGACATCACAGAGCATCCCTGTGATGTCACAATCTGGCTGCTGTGTAAGAACATTTTCATTGGCTGCTGTGTAGGAATATCCTCAATGGCTGCTGTGTAGGAACATCTTCATTGGCTGCTGTGTAGGAACAGTCTCATTGGCTGCTGTGTCTATCTATCTATCTATCTATCTATCTATCTATCTATCTATCTATCTATCTATCTATCTATCTATCTATCTATCTATCTATCTATCTATCTATCTATCTATCTATCTATCTATCTATCTATCTATCTATCTATATGTCTCTATCTCTATCTATCTATCTAGTGACTCTCAGGGCGGCGCGGCCCCCTTTTATACCCTTCCTGGACGATGAAGATGTTCCTGCACATGAAGATGTTCCTACACAGCAGCCATTGAGGATGTTCCTACACAGCAGCCAATGAAAATGTTCCTACACAGCAGCCAGATTGTGACATCACAGAGCATCCCTGTGATGTCACAATCTGGCTGCTGTGTAAGAACATTTTCATTGGCTGCTGTGTAGGAACATCCTCAATGGCTGCTATGTAGGAACATCTTCATTGGCTGCTGTGTAGGAACAGTCTCATTGGCTGCTGTGTCTATCTATCCATCTATCTATCTATCTATCTATCTATCTATCTATCTATCTATCTATCTATCTATCTATATATCTATCTATCTATCTATCTATCTATCTATCTATCTATCTATCTATCTATCTATATGTCTCTATCTCTATCTATCTATCTAGTGACTCTCAGGGCGGCGCGGCCCCCTTTTATACCCTTCCTGGACGATGAAGATATTCCTGCACATGAAGATGTTCCTACACAGCAGCCATTGAGGATGTTCCTACACAGCAGCCAATGAAAATGTTCCTACACAGCAGCCAGATTGTGACATCACAGAGCATCCCTGTGATGTCACAATCTGGCTGCTGTGTAGGAACATTTTCATTGGCTGCTGTGTAGGAACATCCTCAATGGCTGCTGTGTAGGAATATCTTCATTGGCTGCTGTGTAGGAACAGTCTCATTGGCTGCTGTTTCTATCTATCTATCTATCTATCTATCTATCTATCTATCTATATATCTATCTATCTATCTATCTATCTATCTATCTATCTATCTATCTATCTATCTATCTATCTATCTATCTATCTATCTATCTATCTATCTATCTATCTATATGTCTCTATCTCTATCTATCTATCTAGTGACTCTCAGGGCGGCGCGGCCCCCTTTTATACCCTTCCTGGACGATGAAGATGTTCCTGCACATGAAGATGTTCCTACACAGCAGCCATTGAGGATGTTCCTACACAGCAGCCAATGAAAATGTTCCTACACAGCAGCCAGATTGTGACATCACAGAGCATCCCTGTGATGTCACAATCTGGCTGCTGTGTAAGAACATTTTCATTGGCTGCTGTGTAGGAACATCCTCAATGGCTGCTGTGTAGGAACATCTTCATTGGCTGCTGTGTAGGAACAGTCTCATTGGCTGCTGTGTCTATCTATCTATCTATCTATCTATCTATCTATCTATCTATCTATCTATCTATCTATCTATCTATCTATCTATCTATCTATCTATCCATCTATCTATCTATCTATCTATCTATCTATCTATCTATCTATCTATCTATCTATCTATCTATCCATCTATCTATCTATCTATCTATCTATCTATCTATCTATCTATCTATCTATCTATCTATCTATCTATCTATCTATCTATCTATCTATATGTCTCTATCTCTATCTATCTATCTAGTGACTCTCAGGGCGGCGCGGCCCCCTTTTATACCCTTCCTGGACGATGAAGATGTTCCTGCATATGAAGATGTTCCTACACAGCAGCCATTGAGGATGTTCCTACACAGCAGCCAATGAAAATGTTCCTACACAGCAGCCAGATTGTGACATCACAGAGCATCCCTGTGATGTCACAATCTGGCTGCTGTGTAAGAACATTTTCATTGGCTGCTGTGTAGGAACATCCTCAATGGCTGATATGTAGGAACATCTTCATTGGCTGCTGTGTAGGAACAGTCTCATTGGCTGCTGTGTCTATCTATCTATCTATCTATCTATCTATCTATCTATCTATCTATCTATCTATCTATCTATCTATCTATCTATCTATCTATCTATCTATCTATCTATCTATCTATATGTCTCTATCTCTATCTATCTATCTAGTGACTCTCAGGGCGGCGCGGCCCCCTTTTATACCCTTCCTGGACGATGAAGATGTTCCTGCACATGAAGATGTTCCTACACACCAGCCAGATTGTGACATCACAGAGCTTCCCTGTGATGTCACAATCTGGCTGCTGTGTAAGAACATTTTCATTGGCTGCTGTGTAGGAACATCCTCAATGGCTGCTGTGTTGGAACATCTTCATTGGCTGCTGTGTAGGAACAGTCTCATTGGCTGCTGTGTCTATCTATCTATCTATCTATCTATCTATCTATCTATCTATCTATCTATCTATCTATCTATCTATCTATCTATCTATCTATCTATCTATCTATCTATCTATCTATATGTCTCTATCTCTATCTATCTATCTAGTGACTCTCAGGGCGGCGCGGCCCCCTTTTATACCCTTCCTGGACGATGACGATGTTCCTGCACATGAAGATGTTCCTACACAGCAGCCATTGAGGATGTTCCTACACAGCAGCCAATGAAAATGTTCCTACACAGCAGCCAGATTGTGACATCACAGAGCATCCCTGTGATGTCACAATCTGGCTGCTGTGTAAGAACATTTTCATTGGCTGCTGTGTAGGAATATCCTCAATGGCTGCTGTGTAGGAACATCTTCATTGGCTGCTGTGTAGGAACAGTCTCATTGGCTGCTGTGTCTATCTATCTATCTATCTATCTATCTATCTATCTATCTATCTATCTATCTATCTATCTATCCATCTATCTATCTATCTATCTATCTATCTATCTATCTATCTATCTATCTATCTATCTATCTATCTATCTATCTATCTATCTATATGTCTCTATCTCTATCTATCTATCTAGTGACTCTCAGGGCGGCGCGGCCCCCTTTTATACCCTTCCTGGACGATGAAGATGTTCCTGCACATGAAGATGTTCCTACACACCAGCCAGATTGTGACATCACAGACCTTCCCTGTGATGTCACAATCTGGCTGCTGTGTAAGAACATTTTCATTGGCTGCTGTGTAGGAACATCCTCAATGGCTGCTGTGTTGGAACATCTTCATTGGCTGCTGTGTAGGAACAGTCTCATTGGCTGCTGTGTCTATCTATCTATCTATCTATCTATCTATCTATCTATCTATCTATCTATCTATCTATCTATCTATCTATCTATCTATCTATCTATCTATCTATCTATCTATCTATATGTCTCTATCTCTATCTATCTATCTAGAGACTCTCAGGGCGGCGCGGCCCCCTTTTATACCCTTCCTGGACGATGACGATGTTCCTGCACATGAAGATGTTCCTACACAGCAGCCATTGAGGATGTTCCTACACAGCAGCCAATGAAAATGTTCCTACACAGCAGCCAGATTGTGACATCACAGAGCATCCCTGTGATGTCACAATCTGGCTGCTGTGTAAGAACATTTTCATTGGCTGCTGTGTAGGAATATCCTCAATGGCTGCTGTGTAGGAACATCTTCATTGGCTGCTGTGTAGGAACAGTCTCATTGGCTGCTGTGTCTATCTATCTATCTATCTATCTATCTATCTATCTATCTATCTATCTATCTATCTATCTATCTATCTATCTATCCATCTATCTATCTATCTATCTATCTATCTATCTATCTATCTATCTATCTATCTATCTATCTATCTATCTATCTATCTATATGTCTCTATCTCTATCTATCTATCTAGTGACTCTCAGGGCGGCGCGGCCCCCTTTTATACCCTTCCTGGACGATGAAGATGTTCCTGCACATGAAGATGTTCCTACACAGCAGCCATTGAGGATGTTCCTACACAGCAGCCAATGAAAATGTTCCTACACAGCAGCCAGATTGTGACATCACAGAGCATCCCTGTGATGTCACAATCTGGCTGCTGTGTAAGAACATTTTCATTGGCTGCTGTGTAGGAACATCCTCAATGGCTGCTATGTAGGAACATCTTCATTGGCTGCTGTGTAGGAACAGTCTCATTGGCTGCTGTGTCTATCTATCCATCTATCTATCTATCTATCTATCTATCTATCTATCTATCTATCTATCTATCTATCTATCTATATATCTATCTATCTATCTATCTATCTATCTATCTATCTATCTATCTATCTATCTATCTATATGTCTCTATCTCTATCTATCTATCTAGTGACTCTCAGGGCGGCGCGGCCCCCTTTTATACCCTTCCTGGACGATGAAGATATTCCTGCACATGAAGATGTTCCTACACAGCAGCCATTGAGGATGTTCCTACACAGCAGCCAATGAAAATGTTCCTACACAGCAGCCAGATTGTGACATCACAGAGCATCCCTGTGATGTCACAATCTGGCTGCTGTGTAGGAACATTTTCATTGGCTGCTGTGTAGGAACATCCTCAATGGCTGCTGTGTAGGAATATCTTCATTGGCTGCTGTGTAGGAACAGTCTCATTGGCTGCTGTGTCTATCTATCTATCTATCTATCTATCTATCTATCTATCTATCTATCTATCTATCTATCTATCTATCTATCTATCTATCTATCTATCTATCTATCTATCTATCTATCTATCTATCTATCTATCTATCTATCTATATGTCTCTATCTCTATCTATCTATCTAGTGACTCTCAGGGCGGCGCGGCCCCCTTTTATACCCTTCCTGGACGATGAAGATGTTCCTGCACATGAAGATGTTCCTACACAGCAGCCATTGAGGATGTTCCTACACAGCAGCCAATGAAAATGTTCCTACACAGCAGCCAGATTGTGACATCACAGAGCATCCCTGTGATGTCACAATCTGGCTGCTGTGTAAGAACATTTTCATTGGCTGCTGTGTAGGAACATCCTCAATGGCTGCTGTGTAGGAACATCTTCATTGGCTGCTGTGTAGGAACAGTCTCATTGGCTGCTGTGTCTATCTATCTATCTATCTATCTATCTATCTATCTATCTATCTATCTATCTATCTATCTATCTATCTATCTATCTATCTATCTATCTATCTATCTATCTATCTATCTATCTATCTATATGTCTCTATCTCTATCTATCTATCTAGTGACTCTCAGGGCGGCGCGGCCCCCTTTTATACCCTTCCTGGACGATGAAGATGTTCCTGCACATGAAGATGTTCCTACACAGCAGCCATTGAGGATGTTCCTACACAGCAGCCAATGAAAATGTTCCTACACAGCAGCCAGATTGTGACATCACAGAGCTTCCCTGTGATGTCACAATCTGGCTGCTGTGTAAGAACATTTTCATTGGCTGCTGTGTAGGAACATCCTCAATGGCTGCTGTGTTGGAACATCTTCATTGGCTGCTGTGTAGGAGCAGTCTCATTGGCTGCTGTGTCTATCTATCTATCTATCTATCTATCTATCTATCTATCTATCTATCTATCTATCTATCTATCTATCTATATGTCTCTATCTCTATCTATCTATCTAGTGACTCTCAGGGCGGCGCGGCCCCCTTTTATACCCTTCCTGGACGATGACGATGTTCCTGCACATGAAGATGTTCCTACACAGCAGCCATTGAGGATGTTCCTACACAGCAGCCAATGAAAATGTTCCTACACAGCATCCAGATTGTGACATCACAGAGCATCCCTGTGATGTCACAATCTGGCTGCTGTGTAAGAACATTTTCATTGGCTGCTGTGTAGGAATATCCTCAATGGCTGCTGTGTAGGAACATCTTCATTGGCTGCTGTGTAGGAACAGTCTCATTGGCTGCTGTGTCTATCTATCTATCTATCTATCTATCTATCTATCTATCTATCTATCTATCTATCTATCTATCTATCTATCTATCTATCTATCTATCTATCTATCTATCTATCTATCTATCTATCTATCTATCTATCTATCTATCTATCTATCTATCTATCTATCTATCTATCTATCTATCTATCTATCTATATGTCTCTATCTCTATCTATCTATCTAGTGACTCTCAGGGCGGCGCGGCCCCCTTTTATACCCTTCCTGGACGATGAAGATGTTCCTGCACATGAAGATGTTCCTACACAGCAGCCATTGAGGATGTTCCTACACAGCAGCCAATGAAAATGTTCCTACACAGCAGCCAGATTGTGACATCACAGAGCATCCCTGTGATGTCACAATCTGGCTGCTGTGTAAGAACATTTTCATTGGCTGCTGTGTAGGAACATCCTCAATGGCTGCTATGTAGGAACATCTTCATTGGCTGCTGTGTAGGAACAGTCTCATTGGCTGCTGTGTCTATCTATCCATCTATCTATCTATCTATCTATCTATCTATCTATCTATCTATCTATCTATCTATCTATCTATCTATCTATATATCTATCTATCTATCTATCTATCTATCTATCTATCTATCTATCTATCTATCTATCTATATGTCTCTATCTCTATCTATCTATCTAGTGACTCTCAGGGCGGCGCGGCCCCCTTTTATACCCTTCCTGGACGATGAAGATATTCCTGCACATGAAGATGTTCCTACACAGCAGCCATTGAGGATGTTCCTACACAGCAGCCAATGAAAATGTTCCTACACAGCAGCCAGATTGTGACATCACAGAGCATCCCTGTGATGTCACAATCTGGCTGCTGTGTAGGAACATTTTCATTGGCTGCTGTGTAGGAACATCCTCAATGGCTGCTGTGTAGGAATATCTTCATTGGCTGCTGTGTAGGAACAGTCTCATTGGCTGCTGTGTCTATCTATCTATCTATCTATCTATCTATCTATCTATCTATCTATCTATCTATCTATCTATCTATCTATATATCTATATCTATCTATCTATCTATCTATCTATCTATCTATCTATCTATCTATCTATCTATATGTCTCTATCTCTATCTATCTATCTAGTGACTCTCAGGGCGGCGCGGCCCCCTTTTATACCCTTCCTGGACGATGAAGATGTTCCTGCACATGAAGATGTTCCTACACAGCAGCCATTGAGGATGTTCCTACACAGCAGCCAATGAAAATGTTCCTACACAGCAGCCAGATTGTGACATCACAGAGCATCCCTGTGATGTCACAATCTGGCTGCTGTGTAAGAACATTTTCATTGGCTGCTGTGTAGGAACATCCTCAATGGCTGCTGTGTAGGAACATCTTCATTGGCTGCTGTGTAGGAACAGTCTCATTGGCTGCTGTGTCTATCCATCTATCTATCTATCTATCTATCTATCTATCTATCTATCTATCTATCTATCTATCTATCTATCTATCTATCTATCTATATGTCTCTATCTCTATCTATCTATCTAGTGACTCTCAGGGCGGCGCGGCCCCCTTTTATACCCTTCCTGGACGATGAAGATGTTCCTGCACATGAAGATGTTCCTACACAGCAGCCATTGAGGATGTTCCTACACAGCAGCCAATGAAAATGTTCCTACACAGCAGCCAGATTGTGACATCACAGAGCATCCCTGTGATGTCACAATCTGGCTGCTGTGTAAGAACATTTTCATTGGCTGCTGTGTAGGAACATCCTCAATGGCTGATATGTAGGAACATCTTCATTGGCTGCTGTGTAGGAACAGTCTCATTGGCTGCTGTGTCTATCTATCTATCTATCTATCTATCTATCTATCTATCTATCTATCTATCTATCTATCTATCTATCTATCTATCTATCTATCTATCTA
>NW_028175637.1:72500-80000 GCF_949987555.1 Borostomias antarcticus
CTCATTGGCTGCTGTGTCTATCTATCTATCTATCTATCTATCTATCTATCTATCTATCTATCTATCTATCTATCTATCTATCTATCTATCTATCTATCTATCTATCTATCTATCTATCTATATGTCTCTGTCTCTATCTCTATCTATCTATCTAGTGACTCTCAGGGCGGCGCGGCCCCCTTTTATACCCTTCCTGGACGATGAAGATGTTCCTGCACATGAAGATGTTCCTACACAGCAGCCATTGAGGATGTTCCTACACAGCAGCCAATGAAAATGTTCCTACACAGCAGCCAGATTGTGACATCACAGAGCATCCCTGTGATGTCACAATCTGGCTGCTGTGTAAGAACATTTTCATTGGCTGCTGTGTAGGAACATCCTCAATGGCTGCTGTGTAGGAACATCTTCATTGGCTGCTGTGTAGGAACAGTCTCATTGGCTGCTGTGTCTATCAATCTATCTATCTATCTATCTATCTATCTATCTATCTATCTATCTATCTATCTATCTATCTATCTATCTATCTATCTATCTATCTATCTATCTATCTATCTATCTATATGTCTCTATCTCTATCTATCTATCTAGTGACTCTCAGGGCGGCGCGGCCCCCTTTTATACCCTTCCTGGACGATGAAGATGTTCCTGCATATGAAGATGTTCCTACACAGCAGCCATTGAGGATGTTCCTACACAGCAGCCAATGAAAATGTTCCTACACAGCAGCCAGATTGTGACATCACAGAGCATCCCTGTGATGTCACAATCTGGCTGCTGTGTAAGAACATTTTCATTGGCTGCTGTGTAGGAACATCCTCAATGGCTGATATGTAGGAACATCTTCATTGGCTGCTGTGTAGGAACAGTCTCATTGGCTGCTGTGTCTATCTATCTATCTATCTATCTATCTATCTATCTATCTATCTATCTATCTATCTATCTATCTATCTATCTATCTATCTATCTATCTATCTATCTATCTATCTATCTATATGTCTCTATCTCTATCTATCTATCTAGTGACTCTCAGGGCGGCGCGGCCCCCTTTTATACCCTTCCTGGACGATGAAGATGTTCCTGCACATGAAGATGTTCCTACACAGCAGCCATTGAGGATGTTCCTACACAGCAGCCAATGAAAATGTTCCTACACAGCAGCCAGATTGTGACATCACAGAGCATCCCTGTGATGTCACAATCTGGCTGCTGTGTAAGAACATTTTCATTGGCTGGTGTGTAGGAACATCCTCAATGGCTGCTGTGTAGGAACATCTTCATTGGCTGCTGTGTAGGAACAGTCTCATTGGCTGCTGTGTCTATCTATCTATCTATCTATCTATCTATCTATCTATCTATCTATCTATCTATCTATCTATCTATCTATCTATCTATCTATCTATCTATCTATCTATCTATCTATCTATCTATATGTCTCTATCTCTATCTATCTATCTAGTGACTCTCAGGGCGGCGCGGCCCCCTTTTATACCCTTCCTGGACGATGAAGATGTTCCTGCACATGAAGATGTTCCTACACAGCAGCCATTGAGGATGTTCCTACACAGCAGCCAATGAAAATGTTCCTACACAGCAGCCAGATTGTGACATCACAGAGCATCCCTGTGATGTCACAATCTGGCTGCTGTGTAAGAACATTTTCATTGGCTGCTGTGTAGGAACATCCTCAATGGCTGATATGTAGGAACATCTTCATTGGCTGCTGTGTAGGAACAGTCTCATTGGCTGCTGTGTCTATCTATCTATCTATCTATCTATCTATCTATCTATCTATCTATCTATCTATCTATCTATCTATCTATCTATCTATCTATCTATCCATCTATCTATCTATCTATCTATCTATCCATCTATCTATCTATCTATCTATCTATCTATCTATCTATCTATCTATCTATCTATCTATCTATCTATCTATCTATCTATCTATCTATCTATCTATCTATCTATATGTCTCTATCTCTATCTATCTATCTAGTGACTCTCAGGGCGGCGCGGCCCCCTTTTATACCCTTCCTGGACGATGAAGATGTTCCTGCACATGAAGATGTTCCTACACACCAGCCAGATTGTGACATCACAGAGCTTCCCTGTGATGTCACAATCTGGCTGCTGTGTAAGAACATTTTCATTGGCTGCTGTGTAGGAACATCCTCAATGGCTGCTGTGTTGGAACATCTTCATTGGCTGCTGTGTAGGAGCAGTCTCATTGGCTGCTGTGTCTATCTATCTATCTATCTATCTATCTATCTATCTATCTATCTATCTATCTATCTATCTATCTATCTATCTATCTATCTATCTATCTATCTATCTATCTATCTATCTATCTATCTATCTATCTATATGTCTCTATCTCTATCTATCTATCTAGTGACTCTCAGGGCGGCGCGGCCCCCTTTTATACCCTTCCTGGACGATGACGATGTTCCTGCACATGAAGATGTTCCTACACAGCAGCCATTGAGGATGTTCCTACACAGCAGCCAATGAAAATGTTCCTACACAGCAGCCAGATTGTGACATCACAGAGCATCCCTGTGATGTCACAATCTGGCTGCTGTGTAAGAACATTTTCATTGGCTGCTGTGTAGGAATATCCTCAATGGCTGCTGTGTAGGAACATCTTCATTGGCTGCTGTGTAGGAACAGTCTCATTGGCTGCTGTGTCTATCTATCTATCTATCTATCTATCTATCTATCTATCTATCTATCTATCTATCTATCTATCCATCTATCTATCTATCTATCTATCTATCTATCTATCTATCTATCTATCTATCTATCTATCTATCTATCTATCTATCTATCTATATGTCTCTATCTCTATCTATCTATCTAGTGACTCTCAGGGCGGCGCGGCCCCCTTTTATACCCTTCCTGGACGATGAAGATGTTCCTGCACATGAAGATGTTCCTACACAGCAGCCATTGAGGATGTTCCTACACAGCAGCCAATGAAAATGTTCCTACACAGCAGCCAGATTGTGACATCACAGAGCATCCCTGTGATGTCACAATCTGGCTGCTGTGTAAGAACATTTTCATTGGCTGCTGTGTAGGAACATCCTCAATGGCTGCTATGTAGGAACATCTTCATTGGCTGCTGTGTAGGAACAGTCTCATTGGCTGCTGTGTCTATCTATCCATCTATCTATCTATCTATCTATCTATCTATCTATCTATCTATCTATCTATCTATCTATCTATATATCTATCTATCTATCTATCTATCTATCTATCTATCTATCTATCTATATGTCTCTATCTCTATCTATCTATCTAGTGACTCTCAGGGCGGCGCGGCCCCCTTTTATACCCTTCCTGGACGATGAAGATATTCCTGCACATGAAGATGTTCCTACACAGCAGCCATTGAGGATGTTCCTACACAGCAGCCAATGAAAATGTTCCTACACAGCAGCCAGATTGTGACATCACAGAGCATCCCTGTGATGTCACAATCTGGCTGCTGTGTAGGAACATTTTCATTGGCTGCTGTGTAGGAACATCCTCAATGGCTGCTGTGTAGGAATATCTTCATTGGCTGCTGTGTAGGAACAGTCTCATTGGCTGCTGTGTCTATCTATCTATCTATCTATCTATCTATCTATCTATCTATCTATCTATCTATCTATATATCTATCTATCTATCTATCTATCTATCTATCTATCTATCTATCTATCTATCTATCTATCTATCTATCTATCTATATGTCTCTATCTCTATCTATCTATCTAGTGACTCTCAGGGCGGCGCGGCCCCCTTTTATACCCTTCCTGGACGATGAAGATGTTCCTGCACATGAAGATGTTCCTACACAGCAGCCATTGAGGATGTTCCTACACAGCAGCCAATGAAAATGTTCCTACACAGCAGCCAGATTGTGACATCACAGAGCATCCCTGTGATGTCACAATCTGGCTGCTGTGTAAGAACATTTTCATTGGCTGCTGTGTAGGAACATCCTCAATGGCTGCTGTGTAGGAACATCTTCATTGGCTGCTGTGTAGGAACAGTCTCATTGGCTGCTGTGTCTATCCATCTATCTATCTATCTATCTATCTATCTATCTATCTATCTATCTATCTATCTATCTATCTATCTATCTATCTATCTATCTATCTATCTATCTATCTATCTATCTATCTATCTATATGTCTCTATCTCTATCTATCTATCTATCTAGTGACTCTCAGGGCGGCGCGGCCCCCTTTTATACCCTTCCTGGACGATGAAGATGTTCCTGCACATGAAGATGTTCCTACACAGCAGCCATTGAGGATGTTCCTACACAGCAGCCAATGAAAATGTTCCTACACAGCAGCCAGATTGTGACATCACAGAGCATCCCTGTGATGTCACAATCTGGCTGCTGTGTAAGAACATTTTCATTGGCTGCTGTGTAGGAACATCCTCAATGGCTGATATGTAGGAACATCTTCATTGGCTGCTGTGTAGGAACAGTCTCATTGGCTGCTGTGTCTATCTATCTATCTATCTATCTATCTATCTATCTATCTATCTATCTATCTATCTATCTATCTATCTATCTATCTATCTATCTATCTATCTATCTATCCATCTATCTATCTATCTATCTATCTATCTATCTATCTATCTATCTATCTATCTATCCATCTATCTATCTATCTATCTATCTATCTATCTATCTATCTATCTATCTATCTATCTATCTATCTATCTATCTATCTATATGTCTCTATCTCTATCTATCTATCTAGTGACTCTCAGGGCGGCGCGGCCCCCTTTTATACCCTTCCTGGACGATGAAGATGTTCCTGCACATGAAGATGTTCCTACACAGCAGCCATTGAGGATGTTCCTACACAGCAGCCAATGAAAATGTTCCTACACAGCAGCCAGATTGTGACATCACAGAGCATCCCTGTGATGTCACAATCTGGCTGCTGTGTAAGAACATTTTCATTGGCTGGTGTGTAGGAACATCCTCAATGGCTGCTGTGTAGGAACATCTTCATTGGCTGCTGTGTAGGAACAGTCTCATTGGCTGCTGTGTCTATCTATCTATCTATCTATCTATCTATCTATCTATCTATCTATCTATCTATCTATCTATCTATCTATCTATCTATCTATCTATCTATCTATCTATCTATCTATCTATCTATCTATCTATCTATCTATCTATATGTCTCTATCTCTATCTATCTATCTAGTGACTCTCAGGGCGGCGCGGCCCCCTTTTATACCCTTCCTGGACGATGAAGATGTTCCTGCACATGAAGATGTTCCTACACAGCAGCCATTGAGGATGTTCCTACACAGCAGCCAATGAAAATGTTCCTACACAGCAGCCAGATTGTGACATCACAGAGCATCCCTGTGATGTCACAATCTGGCTGCTGTGTAAGAACATTTTCATTGGCTGCTGTGTAGGAACATCCTCAATGGCTGATATGTAGGAACATCTTCATTGGCTGCTGTGTAGGAACAGTCTCATTGGCTGCTGTGTCTATCTATCTATCTATCTATCTATCTATCTATCTATCTATCTATCTATCTATCTATCTATCTATCTATCTATCTATCTATCCATCTATCTATCTATCTATCTATCTATCTATCTATCTATCTATCTATCTATCTATCTATCTATCTATCTATCTATCTATCTATCTATCTATCTATCTATCTATCTATCTATCTATCTATATGTCTCTATCTCTATCTATCTATCTAGTGACTCTCAGGGCGGCGCGGCCCCCTTTTATACCCTTCCTGGACGATGAAGATGTTCCTGCACATGAAGATGTTCCTACACACCAGCCAGATTGTGACATCACAGAGCTTCCCTGTGATGTCACAATCTGGCTGCTGTGTAAGAACATTTTCATTGGCTGCTGTGTAGGAACATCCTCAATGGCTGCTGTGTTGGAACATCTTCATTGGCTGCTGTGTAGGAGCAGTCTCATTGGCTGCTGTGTCTATCTATCTATCTATCTATCTATCTATCTATCTATCTATCTATCTATCTATCTATCTATCTATCTATCTATCTATCTATCTATCTATCTATCTATCTATCTATCTATCTATCTATCTATATGTCTCTATCTCTATCTATCTATCTAGTGACTCTCAGGGCGGCGCGGCCCCCTTTTATACCCTTCCTGGACGATGACGATGTTCCTGCACATGAAGATGTTCCTACACAGCAGCCATTGAGGATGTTCCTACACAGCAGCCAATGAAAATGTTCCTACACAGCAGCCAGATTGTGACATCACAGAGCATCCCTGTGATGTCACAATCTGGCTGCTGTGTAAGAACATTTTCATTGGCTGCTGTGTAGGAACATCCTCAATGGCTGATATGTAGGAACATCTTCATTGGCTGCTGTGTAGGAACAGTCTCATTGGCTGCTGTGTCTATCTATCTATCTATCTATCTATCTATCTATCTATCTATCTATCTATCTATCTATCTATCTATCTATCTATCTATCTATCTATCTATCTATCTATCTATCTATCTATATGTATCTATCTCTATCTATCTATCTAGTGACTCTCAGGGCGGCGCGGCCCCCTTTTATACCCTTCCTGGACGATGAAGATGTTCCTGCACATGAAGATGTTCCTACACAGCAGCCAGATTGTGACATCACAGAGCTTCCCTGTGATGTCACAATCTGGCTGCTGTGTAAGAACATTTTCATTGGCTGCTGTGTAGGAACATCCTCAATGGCTGCTGTGTTGGAACATCTTCATTGGCTGCTGTGTAGGAACAGTCTCATTGGCTGCTGTGTCTATCTATCTATCTATCTATCTATCTATCTATCTATCTATCTATCTATCTATCTATCTATCTATCTATCTATCTATCTATCTATCTATCTATCTATCTATCTATCTATATGTCTCTATCTCTATCTATCTATCTAGTGACTCTCAGGGCGGCGCGGCCCCCTTTTATACCCTTCCTGGACGATGACGATGTTCCTGCACATGAAGATGTTCCTACACAGCAGCCATTGAGGATGTTCCTACACAGCAGCCAATGAAAATGTTCCTACACAGCATCCAGATTGTGACATCACAGAGCATCCCTGTGATGTCACAATCTGGCTGCTGTGTAAGAACATTTTCATTGGCTGCTGTGTAGGAATATCCTCAATGGCTGCTGTGTAGGAACATCTTCATTGGCTGCTGTGTAGGAACAGTCTCATTGGCTGCTGTGTCTATCTATCTATCTATCTATCTATCTATCTATCTATCTATCTATCTATCTATCTATCTATCTATCTATCTATCTATCTATCTATCTATCCATCTATCTATCTATCTATCTATCTATCTATCTATCTATCTATCTATCTATCTATCTATCTATCTATCTATCTATCTATCTATCTATATGTCTCTATCTCTATCTATCTATCTAGTGACTCTCAGGGCGGCGCGGCCCCCTTTTATACCCTTCCTGGACGATGA
>NW_028175637.1:95000-157500 GCF_949987555.1 Borostomias antarcticus
TTTTCATTGGCTGCTGTGTAGGAATATCCTCAATGGCTGCTGTGTAGGAACATCTTCATTGGCTGCTGTGTAGGAACAGTCTCATTGGCTGCTGTGTCTATCTATCTATTTATCTATCTATCTATCTATCTATCTATCTATCTATCTATCCATCTATCTATCTATCTATCTATCTATCTATCTATCTATCTATCTATCTATCTATCTATCTATCTATCTATCTATCTATCTATCTATCTATCTATCTATCTATCTATATGTCTCTATCTCTATCTATCTTTCTAGTGACTCTCAGGGCGGCGCGGCCCCCTTTTATACCCTTCCTGGACGATGAAGATATTCCTGCACATGAAGATGTTCCTACACAGCAGCCATTGAGGATGTTCCTACACAGCAGCCAATGAAAATGTTCCTACACAGCAGCCAGATTGTGACATCACAGAGCATCCCTGTGATGTCACAATCTGGCTGCTGTGTAGGAACATTTTCATTGGCTGCTGTGTAGGAACATCCTCAATGGCTGCTGTGTAGGAATATCTTCATTGGCTGCTGTGTAGGAACAGTCTCATTGGCTGCTGTGTCTATCTATCTATCTATCTATCTATCTATCTATCTATCTATCTATCTATCTATCTATCTATCTATCTATCTATCTATCTATCTATCTATCTATCTATATGTCTCTATCTCTATCTATCTATCTAGTGACTCTCAGGGCGGCGCGGCCCCCTTTTATACCCTTCCTGGACGATGAAGATGTTCCTGCACATGAAGATGTTCCTACACAGCAGCCATTGAGGATGTTCCTACACAGCAGCCAATGAAAATGTTCCTACACAGCAGCCAGATTGTGACATCACAGAGCATCCCTGTGATGTCACAATCTGGCTGCTGTGTAAGAACATTTTCATTGGCTGCTGTGTAGGAACATCCTCAATGGCTGCTGTGTAGGAACATCTTCATTGGCTGCTGTGTAGGAACAGTCTCATTGGCTGCTGTGTCTATCAATCTATCTATCTATCTATCTATCTATCTATCTATCTATCTATCTATCTATCTATCTATCTATCTATCTATCTATCTATCTATCTATCTATCTATCTATCTATCTATATGTCTCTATCTCTATCTATCTATCTAGTGACTCTCAGGGCGGCGCGGCCCCCTTTTATACCCTTCCTGGACGATGAAGATGTTCCTGCATATGAAGATGTTCCTACACAGCAGCCATTGAGGATGTTCCTACACAGCAGCCAATGAAAATGTTCCTACACAGCAGCCAGATTGTGACATCACAGAGCATCCCTGTGATGTCACAATCTGGCTGCTGTGTAAGAACATTTTCATTGGCTGCTGTGTAGGAACATCCTCAATGGCTGATATGTAGGAACATCTTCATTGGCTGCTGTGTAGGAACAGTCTCATTGGCTGCTGTGTCTATCTATCTATCTATCTATCTATCTATCTATCTATCTATCTATCTATCTATCTATCTATCTATCTATCTATCTATCTATCTATCTATCTATCTATCTATCTATATGTCTCTATCTCTATCTATCTATCTAGTGACTCTCAGGGCGGCGCGGCCCCCTTTTATACCCTTCCTGGACGATGAAGATGTTCCTGCACATGAAGATGTTCCTACACAGCAGCCATTGAGGATGTTCCTACACAGCAGCCAATGAAAATGTTCCTACACAGCAGCCAGATTGTGACATCACAGAGCATCCCTGTGATGTCACAATCTGGCTGCTGTGTAAGAACATTTTCATTGGCTGCTGTGTAGGAACATCCTCAATGGCTGCTATGTAGGAACATCTTCATTGGCTGCTGTGTAGGAACAGTCTCATTGGCTGCTGTGTCTATCTATCCATCTATCTATCTATCTATCTATCTATCTATCTATCTATCTATCTATCTATCTATCTATCTATCTATCTATCTATCTATCTATCTATCTATCTATCTATCTATCTATATGTCTCTATCTCTATCTATCTATCTAGTGACTCTCAGGGCGGCGCGGCCCCCTTTTATACCCTTCCTGGACGATGAAGATGTTCCTGCACATGAAGATGTTCCTACACAGCAGCCATTGAGGATGTTCCTACACAGCAGCCAATGAAAATGTTCCTACACAGCAGCCAGATTGTGACATCACAGAGCATCCCTGTGTTGTCACAATCTGGCTGCTGTGTAGGAACATTTTCATTGGCTGCTGTGTAGGAACATCCTCAATGGCTGCTGTGTAGGAATATCTTCATTGGCTGCTGTGTAGGAACAGTCTCATTGGCTGCTGTGTATATCTATCTATCTATCTATCTATCTATCTATCTATCTATCTATCTATCTATCTATCTATCTATCTATCTATCTATCTATCTATCTATCTATCTATATGTCTCTATCTCTATCTATCTATCTAGTGACTCTCAGGGCGGCGCGGCCCCCTTTTATACCCTTCCTGGACGATGAAGATGTTCCTGCACATGAAGATGTTCCTACACAGCAGCCATTGAGGATGTTCCTACACAGCAGCCAATGAAAATGTTCCTACACAGCAGCCAGATTGTGACATCACAGAGCATCCCTGTGATGTCACAATCTGGCTGCTGTGTAAGAACATTTTCATTGGCTGCTGTGTAGGAACATCCTCAATGGCTGCTGTGTAGGAACATCTTCATTGGCTGCTGTGTAGGAACAGTCTCATTGGCTGCTGTGTCTATCAATCTATCTATCTATCTATCTATCTATCTATCTATCTATCTATCTATCTATATGTCTCTATCTCTATCTATCTATCTAGTGACTCTCAGGGCGGCGCGGCCCCCTTTTATACCCTTCCTGGACGATGAAGATGTTCCTGCATATGAAGATGTTCCTACACAGCAGCCATTGAGGATGTTCCTACACAGCAGCCAATGAAAATGTTCCTACACAGCAGCCAGATTGTGACATCACAGAGCATCCCTGTGATGTCACAATCTGACTGCTGTGTAAGAACATTTTCATTGGCTGCTGTGTAGGAACATCCTCAATGGCTGATATGTAGGAACATCTTCATTGGCTGCTGTGTAGGAACAGTCTCATTGGCTGCTGTGTCTATCTATCTATCTATCTATCTATCTATCTATCTATCTATCTATCTATCTATCTATCTATCTATCTATCTATCTATCTATATGTCTCTATCTCTATCTATCTATCTAGTGACTCTCAGGGCGGCGCGGCCCCCTTTTATACCCTTCCTGGACGATGAAGATGTTCCTGCACATGAAGATGTTCCTACACAGCAGCCATTGAGGATGTTCCTACACAGCAGCCAATGAAAATGTTCCTACACAGCAGCCAGATTGTGACATCACAGAGCATCCCTGTGATGTCACAATCTGGCTGCTGTGTAAGAACATTTTCATTGGCTGCTGTGTAGGAACATCCTCAATGGCTGCTATGTAGGAACATCTTCATTGGCTGCTGTGTAGGAACAGTCTCATTGGCTGCTGTGTCTATCTATCCATCTATCTATCTATCTATCTATCTATCTATCTATCTATCTATCTATCTATCTATCTATCTATCTATCTATCTATCTATCTATCTATATGTCTCTATCTCTATCTATCTATCTAGTGACTCTCAGGGCGGCGCGGCCCCCTTTTATACCCTTCCTGGACGATGAAGATGTTCCTGCACATGAAGATGTTCCTACACAGCAGCCATTGAGGATGTTCCTACACAGCAGCCAATGAAAATGTTCCTACACAGCAGCCAGATTGTGACATCACAGAGCATCCCTGTGTTGTCACAATCTGGCTGCTGTGTAGGAACATTTTCATTGGCTGCTGTGTAGGAACATCCTCAATGGCTGCTGTGTAGGAATATCTTCATTGGCTGCTGTGTAGGAACAGTCTCATTGGCTGCTGTGTATATCTATCTATCTATCTATCTATCTATCTATCTATCTATCTATCTATCTATCTATCTATCTATCTATCTATCTATCTATCTATCTATCTATCTATATGTCTCTATCTCTATCTATCTATCTAGTGACTCTCAGGGCGGCGCGGCCCCCTTTTATACCCTTCCTGGACGATGAAGATGTTCCTGCACATGAAGATGTTCCTACACAGCAGCCATTGAGGATGTTCCTACACAGCAGCCAATGAAAATGTTCCTACACAGCAGCCAGATTGTGACATCACAGAGCATCCCTGTGATGTCACAATCTGGCTGCTGTGTAAGAACATTTTCATTGGCTGCTGTGTAGGAACATCCTCAATGGCTGCTGTGTAGGAACATCTTCATTGGCTGCTGTGTAGGAACAGTCTCATTGGCTGCTGTGTCTATCAATCTATCTATCTATCTATCTATCTATCTATCTATCTATCTATCTATCTATCTATCTATCTATCTATCTATCTATCTATCTATCTATCTATCTATCTATCTATCTATCTATCTATCTATCTATATGTCTCTATCTCTATCTATCTATCTAGTGACTCTCAGGGCGGCGCGGCCCCCTTTTATACCCTTCCTGGACGATGAAGATGTTCCTGCATATGAAGATGTTCCTACACAGCAGCCATTGAGGATGTTCCTACACAGCAGCCAATGAAAATGTTCCTACACAGCAGCCAGATTGTGACATCACAGAGCATCCCTGTGATGTCACAATCTGGCTGCTGTGTAAGAACATTTTCATTGGCTGATGTGTAGGAACATCCTCAATGGCTGATATGTAGGAACATCTTCATTGGCTGCTGTGTAGGAACAGTCTCATTGGCTGCTGTGTCTATCTATCTATCTATCTATCTATCTATCTATCTATCTATCTATCTATCTATCTATCTATCTATCTATATGTCTCTATCTCTATCTATCTATCTAGTGACTCTCAGGGCGGCGCGGCCCCCTTTTATACCCTTCCTGGACGATGAAGATGTTCCTGCACATGAAGATGTTCCTACACAGCAGCCATTGAGGATGTTCCTACACAGCAGCCAATGAAAATGTTCCTACACAGCAGCCAGATTGTGACATCACAGAGCATCCCTGTGATGTCACAATCTGGCTGCTGTGTAAGAACATTTTCATTGGCTGCTGTGTAGGAACATCCTCAATGGCTGATATGTAGGAACATCTTCATTGGCTGCTGTGTAGGAACAGTCTCATTGGCTGCTGTGTCTATCTATCTATCTATCTATCTATCTATCCATCTATCTATCTATCTATCCATCTATCTATCTATCTATCTATCTATCTATCTATCTATCTATCTATCTATCTATCTATCTATCTATCTATCTATCTATCTATCTATCTATCTATCTATCTATCTATCTATATGTCTCTATCTCTATCTATCTATCTAGTGACTCTCAGGGCGGCGCGGCCCCCTTTTATACCCTTCCTGGACGATGAAGATGTTCCTGCATATGAAGATGTTCCTACACAGCAGCCATTGAGGATGTTCCTACACAGCAGCCAATGAAAATGTTCCTACACAGCAGCCAGATTGTGACATCACAGAGCATCCCTGTGATGTCACAATCTGGCTGCTGTGTAAGAACATTTTCATTGGCTGCTGTGTAGGAACATCCTCAATGGCTGATATGTAGGAACATCTTCATTGGCTGCTGTGTAGGAACAGTCTCATTGGCTGCTGTGTCTATCTATCTATCTATCTATCTATCTATCTATCTATCTATCTATCTATCTATCTATCTATCTATCTATCTATCTATCTATCTATCTATCTATCTATCTATATGTCTCTATCTCTATCTATCTATCTAGTGACTCTCAGGGCGGCGCGGCCCCCTTTTATACCCTTCCTGGACGATGAAGATGTCCCTGCACATGAAGATGTTCCTACACAGCAGCCAGATTGTGACATCACAGAGCTTCCCTGTGATGTCACAATCTGGCTGCTGTGTAAGAACATTTTCATTGGCTGCTGTGTAGGAACATCCTCAATGGCTGCTGTGTTGGAACATCTTCATTGGCTGCTGTGTAGGAACAGTCTCATTGGCTGCTGTGTCTATCTATCTATCTATCTATCTATCTATCTATCTATCTATCTATCTATCTATCTATCTATCTATCTATCTATCTATCTATCTATCTATCTATCTATCTATCTATCTATCTATCTATCTATCTATATGTCTCTATCTCTATCTATCTATCTAGTGACTCTCAGGGCGGCGCGGCCCCCTTTTATACCCTTCCTGGACGATGACGATGTTCCTGCACATGAAGATGTTCCTACACAGCAGCCATTGAGGATGTTCCTACACAGCAGCCAATGAAAATGTTCCTACACAGCAGCCAGATTGTGACATCACAGAGCATCCCTGTGATGTCACAATCTGGCTGCTGTGTAGGAACATTTTCATTGGCTGCTGTGTAGGAACATCCTCAATGGCTGCTGTGTAGGAATATCTTCATTGGCTGCTGTGTAGGAACAGTCTCATTGGCTGCTGTGTCTATCTATCTATCTATCTATCTATCTATCTATCTATCTATCTATCTATCTATCTATCTATCTATCTATCTATCTATCTATCTATCTATCTATCTATCTATCTATCTATATGTCTCTATCTCTATCTATCTATCTAGTGACTCTCAGGGCGGCGCGGCCCCCTTTTATACCCTTCCTGGACGATGAAGATGTTCCTGCACATGAAGATGTTCCTACACAGCAGCCATTGAGGATGTTCCTACACAGCAGCCAATGAAAATGTTCCTACACAGCAGCCAGATTGTGACATCACAGAGCATCCCTGTGATGTCACAATCTGGCTGCTGTGTAAGAACATTTTCATTGGCTGCTGTGTAGGAACATCCTCAATGGCTGATATGTAGGAACATCTTCATTGGCTGCTGTGTAGGAACAGTCTCATTGGCTGCTGTGTCTATCTATCTATCTATCTATCTATCTATCTATCTATCTATCTATCTATCTATCTATCTATATGTCTATCTATCTATCTATCTATCTATATGTCTCTATCTCTATCTATCTATCTAGTGACTCTCAGGGCGGCGCGGCCCCCTTTTATACCCTTCCTGGACGATGAAGATGTTCCTGCACATGAAGATGTTCCTACACAGCAGCCATTGAGGATGTTCCTACACAGCAGCCAATGAAAATGTTCCTACACAGCAGCCAGATTGTGACATCACAGAGCATCCCTGTGATGTCACAATCTGGCTGCTGTGTAAGAACATTTTCATTGGCTGCTGTGTAGGAACATCCTCAATGGCTGCTATGTAGGAACATCTTCATTGGCTGCTGTGTAGGAACAGTCTCATTGGCTGCTGTGTCTATCTATCCATCTATCTATCTATCTATCTATCTATCTATCTATCTATCTATCTATCTATCTATCTATCTATCTATCTATCTATCTATCTATCTATCTATCTATATGTCTCTATCTCTATCTATCTATCTAGTGACTCTCAGGGCGGCGCGGCCCCCTTTTATACCCTTCCTGGACGATGAAGATGTTCCTGCACATGAAGATGTTCCTACACAGCAGCCATTGAGGATGTTCCTACACAGCAGCCAATGAAAATGTTCCTACACAGCAGCCAGATTGTGACATCACAGAGCATCCCTGTGTTGTCACAATCTGGCTGCTGTGTAGGAACATTTTCATTGGCTGCTGTGTAGGAACATCCTCAATGGCTGCTGTGTAGGAATATCTTCATTGGCTGCTGTGTAGGAACAGTCTCATTGGCTGCTGTGTCTATCTATCTATCTATCTATCTATCTATCTATCTATCTATCTATCTATCTATCTATCTATCTATCTATCTATCTATCTATCTATCTATCTATCTATCTATATGTCTCTATCTCTATCTATCTATCTAGTGACTCTCAGGGCGGCGCGGCCCCCTTTTATACCCTTCCTGGACGATGAAGATGTTCCTGCACATGAAGATGTTCCTACACAGCAGCCATTGAGGATGTTCCTACACAGCAGCCAATGAAAATGTTCCTACACAGCAGCCAGATTGTGACATCACAGAGCATCCCTGTGATGTCACAATCTGGCTGCTGTGTAAGAACATTTTCATTGGCTGATGTGTAGGAACATCCTCAATGGCTGATATGTAGGAACATCTTCATTGGCTGCTGTGTAGGAACAGTCTCATTGGCTGCTGTGTCTATCTATCTATCTATCTATCTATCTATCTATCTATCTATCTATCTATCTATCTATCTATCTATCTATCTATCTATCTATCTATCTATCTATCTATCTATCTATCTATCTATCTATCTATCTATCTATCTATCTATATGTCTCTATCTCTATCTATCTATCTAGTGACTCTCAGGGCGGCGCGGCCCCCTTTTATACCCTTCCTGGACGATGAAGATGTTCCTGCACATGAAGATGTTCCTACACAGCAGCCAGATTGTGACATCACAGAGCTTCCCTGTGATGTCACAATCTGGCTGCTGTGTAAGAACATTTTCATTGGCTGCTGTGTAGGAACATCCTCAATGGCTGCTGTGTTGGAACATCTTCATTGGCTGCTGTGTAGGAACAGTCTCATTGGCTGCTGTGTCTATCTATCTATCTATCTATCTATCTATCTATCTATCTATCTATCTATCTATCTATCTATCTATCTATCTATCTATCTATCTATCTATCTATCTATCTATATGTCTCTATCTCTATCTATCTATCTAGTGACTCTCAGGGCGGCGCGGCCCCCTTTTATACCCTTCCTGGACGATGAAGATGTTCCTGCACATGAAGATGTTCCTACACAGCAGCCATTGAGGATGTTCCTACACAGCAGCCAATGAAAATGTTCCTACACAGCAGCCAGATTGTGACATCACAGAGCATCCCTGTGATGTCACAATCTGGCTGCTGTGTAAGAACATTTTCATTGGCTGCTGTGTAGGAATATCCTCAATGGCTGCTGTGTAGGAACATCTTCATTGGCTGCTGTGTAGGAACAGTCTCATTGGCTGCTGTGTCTATCTATCTATCTATCTATCTATCTATCTATCCATCTATCTATCTATCTATCTATCTATCTATCTATCTATCTATCTATCTATCTATCTATCTATCTATCTATCTATCTATCTATCTATCTATCTATCTATCTATATGTCTCTATCTCTATCTATCTATCTAGTGACTCTCAGGGCGGCGCGGCCCCCTTTTATACCCTTCCTGGACGATGAAGATGTTCCTGCATATGAAGATGTTCCTACACAGCAGCCATTGAGGATGTTCCTACACAGCAGCCAATGAAAATGTTTCTACACAGCAGCCAGATTGTGACATCACAGAGCATCCCTGTGATGTCACAATCTGGCTGCTGTGTAAGAACATTTTCATTGGCTGCTGTGTAGGAACATCCTCAATGGCTGATATGTAGGAACATCTTCATTGGCTGCTGTGTAGGAACAGTCTCATTGGCTGCTGTGTCTATCTATCTATCTATCTATCTATCTATCTATCTATCTATCTATCTATCTATCTATCTATCTATCTATCTATCTATCTATCTATCTATATGTCTCTATCTCTATCTATCTATCTAGTGACTCTCAGGGCGGCGCGGCCCCCTTTTATACCCTTCCTGGACGATGAAGATGTTCCTGCACATGAAGATGTTCCTACACAGCAGCCATTGAGGATGTTCCTACACAGCAGCCAATGAAAATGTTCCTACACAGCAGCCAGATTGTGACATCACAGAGCATCCCTGTGATGTCACAATCTGGCTGCTGTGTAAGAACATTTTCATTGGCTGCTGTGTAGGAACATCCTCAATGGCTGCTATGTAGGAACATCTTCATTGGCTGCTGTGTAGGAACAGTCTCATTGGCTGCTGTGTCTATCTATCCATCTATCTATCTATCTATCTATCTATCTATCTATCTATCTATCTATCTATCTATCTATCTATCTATCTATATGTCTCTATCTCTATCTATCTATCTAGTGACTCTCAGGGCGGCGCGGCCCCCTTTTATACCCTTCCTGGACGATGAAGATGTTCCTGCATATGAAGATGTTCCTACACAGCAGCCATTGAGGATGTTCCTACACAGCAGCCAATGAAAATGTTTCTACACAGCAGCCAGATTGTGACATCACAGAGCATCCCTGTGATGTCACAATCTGGCTGCTGTGTAAGAACATTTTCATTGGCTGCTGTGTAGGAACATCCTCAATGGCTGATATGTAGGAACATCTTCATTGGCTGCTGTGTAGGAACAGTCTCATTGGCTGCTGTGTCTATCTATCTATCTATCTATCTATCTATCTATCTATCTATCTATCTATCTATCTATCTATCTATCTATCTATCTATCTATCTATCTATCTATCTATCTATATGTCTCTATCTCTATCTATCTATCTAGTGACTCTCAGGGCGGCGCGGCCCCCTTTTATACCCTTCCTGGACGATGAAGATGTTCCTGCACATGAAGATGTTCCTACACAGCAGCCATTGAGGATGTTCCTACACAGCAGCCAATGAAAATGTTCCTACACAGCAGCCAGATTGTGACATCACAGAGCATCCCTGTGATGTCACAATCTGGCTGCTGTGTAAGAACATTTTCATTGGCTGCTGTGTAGGAACATCCTCAATGGCTGCTATGTAGGAACATCTTCATTGGCTGCTGTGTAGGAACAGTCTCATTGGCTGCTGTGTCTATCTATCCATCTATCTATCTATCTATCTATCTATCTATCTATCTATCTATCTATCTATCTATCTATCTATCTATCTATATGTCTCTATCTCTATCTATCTATCTAGTGACTCTCAGGGCGGCGCGGCCCCCTTTTATACCCTTCCTGGACGATGAAGATGTTCCTGCACATGAAGATGTTCCTACACAGCAGCCATTGAGGATGTTCCTACACAGCAGCCAATGAAAATGTTCCTACACAGCAGCCAGATTGTGACATCACAGAGCATCCCTGTGTTGTCACAATCTGGCTGCTGTGTAGGAACATTTTCATTGGCTGCTGTGTAGGAACATCCTCAATGGCTGCTGTGTAGGAATATCTTCATTGGCTGCTGTGTAGGAACAGTCTCATTGGCTGCTGTGTCTATCTATCTATCTATCTATCTATCTATCTATCTATCTATCTATCTATCTATCTATCTATCTATCTATCTATCTATCTATCTATCTATCTATATGTCTCTATCTCTATCTATCTATCTAGTGACTCTCAGGGCGGCGCGGCCCCCTTTTATACCCTTCCTGGACGATGAAGATGTTCCTGCACATGAAGATGTTCCTACACAGCAGCCATTGAGGATGTTCCTACACAGCAGCCAATGAAAATGTTCCTACACAGCAGCCAGATTGTGACATCACAGAGCATCCCTGTGATGTCACAATCTGGCTGCTGTGTAAGAACATTTTCATTGGCTGCTGTGTAGGAACATCCTCAATGGCTGCTGTGTAGGAACATCTTCATTGGCTGCTGTGTAGGAACAGTCTCATTGGCTGCTGTGTCTATCAATCTATCTATCTATCTATCTATCTATCTATCTATCTATCTATCTATCTATCTATCTATCTATCTATCTATCTATCTATCTATCTATCTATCTATCTATCTATCTATCTATCTATCTATCTATCTATCTATCTATATGTCTCTATCTCTATCTATCTATCTAGTGACTCTCAGGGCGGCGCGGCCCCCTTTTATACCCTTCCTGGACGATGAAGATGTTCCTGCATATGAAGATGTTCCTACACAGCAGCCATTGAGGATGTTCCTACACAGCAGCCAATGAAAATGTTCCTACACAGCAGCCAGATTGTGACATCACAGAGCATCCCTGTGATGTCACAATCTGGCTGCTGTGTAAGAACATTTTCATTGGCTGATGTGTAGGAACATCCTCAATGGCTGATATGTAGGAACATCTTCATTGGCTGCTGTGTAGGAACAGTCTCATTGGCTGCTGTGTCTATCTATCTATCTATCTATCTATCTATCTATCTATCTATCTATCTATCTATCTATCTATCTATCTATCTATCTATCTATCTATCTATCTATATGTCTCTATCTCTATCTATCTATCTAGTGACTCTCAGGGCGGCGCGGCCCCCTTTTATACCCTTCCTGGACGATGAAGATGTTCCTGCACATGAAGATGTTCCTACACAGCAGCCAGATTGTGACATCACAGAGCTTCCCTGTGATGTCACAATCTGGCTGCTGTGTAAGAACATTTTCATTGGCTGCTGTGTAGGAACATCCTCAATGGCTGCTGTGTTGGAACATCTTCATTGGCTGCTGTGTAGGAACAGTCTCATTGGCTGCTGTGTCTATCTATCTATCTATCTATCTATCTATCTATCTATCTATCTATCTATCTATCTATCTATCTATCTATCTATCTATCTATCTATCTATCTATCTATCTATCTATCTATCTATCTATCTATCTATCTATCTATATGTCTCTATCTCTATCTATCTATCTAGTGACTCTCAGGGCGGCGCGGCCCCCTTTTATACCCTTCCTGGACGATGAAGATGTTCCTGCACATGAAGATGTTCCTACACAGCAGCCATTGAGGATGTTCCTACACAGCAGCCAATGAAAATGTTCCTACACAGCAGCCAGATTGTGACATCACAGAGCATCCCTGTGATGTCACAATCTGGCTGCTGTGTAAGAACATTTTCATTGGCTGCTGTGTAGGAATATCCTCAATGGCTGCTGTGTAGGAACATCTTCATTGGCTGCTGTGTAGGAACAGTCTCATTGGCTGCTGTATCTATCTATCTATCTATCTATCTATCTATCTATCCATCTATCTATCTATCTATCTATCTATCTATCTATCTATCTATCTATCTATCTATCTATCTATCTATCTATCTATCTATATGTCTCTATCTCTATCTATCTATCTAGTGACTCTCAGGGCGGCGCGGCCCCCTTTTATACCCTTCCTGGACGATGAAGATGTTCCTGCACATGAAGATGTTCCTACACAGCAGCCATTGAGGATGTTCCTACACAGCGGCCAATGAAAATGTTCCTACACAGCAGCCAGATTGTGACATCACAGAGCATCCCTGTGATGTCACAATCTGGCTGCTGTGTAGGAACATTTTCATTGGCTGCTGTGTAGGAACATCCTCAATGGCTGCTGTGTAGGAATATCTTCATTGGCTGCTGTGTAGGAACAGTCTCATTGGCTGCTGTGTCTATCTATCTATCTATCTATCTATCTATCTATCTATCTATCTATCTATCTATCTATCTATCTATCTATCTATCTATCTATATATCTCTATCTCTATCTATCTATCTAGTGACTCTCAGGGCGGCGCGGCCCCCTTTTATACCCTTCCTGGACGATGAAGATGTTCCTGCACATGAAGATGTTCCTACACAGCAGCCAGATTGTGACATCACAGAGCATCCCTGTGATGTCACAATCTGGCTGCTGTGTAAGAACATTTTCATTGGCTGCTGTGTAGGAACATCCTCAATGGCTGCTGTGTTGGAACATCTTCATTGGCTGCTGTGTAGGAACAGTCTCATTGGCTGCTGTGTCTATCTATCTATCTATCTATCTATCTATCTATCTATCTATCTATCTATCTATCTATCTATCTATCTATCTATCTATCTATATATCTCTATCTCTTTCTATCTATCTAGTGACTCTCAGGGCGGCGCGGCCCCCTTTTATACCCTTCCTGGACGATGAATATGTTCCTGCACATGAAGATGTTCCTACACAGCAGCCAGATTGTGACATCACAGAGCATCCCTGTGATGTCACAATCTGGCTGCTGTGTAAGAACATTTTCATTGGCTGCTGTGTAGGAACATCCTCAATGGCTGCTGTGTTGGAACATCTTCATTGGCTGCTGTGTAGGAACAGTCTCATTGGCTGCTGTGTCTATCTATCTATCTATCTATCTATCTATCTATCTATCTATCTATCTATCTATCTATCTATCTATCTATCTATCTATCTATCTATCTATCTATCTATCTATCTATCTATCTATCTATCTATATGTCTCTATCTCTATCTATCTATCTAGTGACTCTCAGGGCGGCGCGGCCCCCTTTTATACCCTTCCTGGACGATGAAGATGTTCCTGCACATGAAGATGTTCCTACACAGCAGCCATTGAGGATGTTCCTACACAGCAGCCAATGAAAATGTTCCTACACAGCAGCCAGATTGTGACATCACAGAGCATCCCTGTGATGTCACAATCTGGCTGCTGTGTAAGAACATTTTCATTGGCTGCTGTGTAGGAACATCCTCAATGGCTGCTGTGTTGGAACATCTTCATTGGCTGCTGTGTAGGAACAGTCTCATTGGCTGCTGTGTCTATCTATCTATCTATCTATCTATCTATCTATCTATATGTCTCTATCTCTATCTATCTATCTAGTGACTCTCAGGGCGGCGCGGCCCCCTTTTATACCCTTCCTGGACGATGAAGATGTTCCTGCACATGAAGATGTTCCTACACAGCAGCCATTGAGGATGTTCCTACACAGCAGCCAATGAAAATGTTCCTACACAGCAGCCAGATTGTGACATCACAGAGCATCCCTGTGATGTCACAATCTGGCTGCTGTGTAAGAACATTTTCATTGGCTGCTGTGTAGGAATATCCTCAATGGCTGCTGTGTAGGAACATCTTCATTGGCTGCTGTGTAGGAACAGTCTCATTGGCTGCTGTGTCTATCTATCTATCTATCTATCTATCTATCTATCTATCTATCTATCTATCCATCTATCTATCTATCTATCTATCTATCTATCTATCTATCTATCTATCTATCTATCTATCTATCTATCTATCTATCTATCTATCTATCTATATGTCTCTATCTCTATCTATTTATCTAGTGACTCTCAGGGCGGCGCGGCCCCCTTTTATACCCTTCCTGGACGATGAAGATGTTCCTGCATATGAAGATGTTCCTACACAGCAGCCATTGAGGATGTTCCTACACAGCAGCCAATGAAAATGTTCCTACACAGCAGCCAGATTGTGACATCACAGAGCATCCCTGTGATGTCACAATCTGGCTGCTGTGTAAGAACATTTTCATTGGCTGCTGTGTAGGAACATCCTCAATGGCTGATATGTAGGAACATCTTCATTGGCTGCTGTGTAGGAACAGTCTCATTGGCTGCTGTGTCTATCTATCTATCTATCTATCTATCTATCTATCTATCTATCTATCTATCTATCTATCTATCTATCTATCTATCTATCTATCTATCTATATGTCTCTATCTCTATCTATCTATCTAGTGACTCTCAGGGCGGCGCGGCCCCCTTTTATACCCTTCCTGGACGATGAAGATGTTCCTGCACATGAAGATGTTCCTACACAGCAGCCATTGAGGATGTTCCTACACAGCAGCCAATGAAAATGTTCCTACACAGCAGCCAGATTGTGACATCACAGAGCATCCCTGTGATGTCACAATCTGGCTGCTGTGTAAGAACATTTTCATTGGCTGCTGTGTAGGAACATCCTCAATGGCTGCTATGTAGGAACATCTTCATTGGCTGCTGTGTAGGAACAGTCTCATTGGCTGCTGTGTCTATCTATCCATCTATCTATCTATCTATCTATCTATCTATCTATCTATCTATCTATCTATCTATCTATCTATCTATCTATCTATCTATCTATCTATCTATCTATCTATCTATCTATATGTCTCTATCTCTATCTATCTATCTAGTGACTCTCAGGGCGGCGCGGCCCCCTTTTATACCCTTCCTGGACGATGAAGATGTTCCTGCACATGAAGATGTTCCTACACAGCAGCCATTGAGGATGTTCCTACACAGCAGCCAATGAAAATGTTCCTACACAGCAGCCAGATTGTGACATCACAGAGCATCCCTGTGTTGTCACAATCTGGCTGCTGTGTAGGAACATTTTCATTGGCTGCTGTGTAGGAACATCCTCAATGGCTGCTGTGTAGGAATATCTTCATTGGCTGCTGTGTAGGAACAGTCTCATTGGCTGCTGTGTCTATCTATCTATCTATCTATCTATCTATCTATCTATCTATCTATCTATCTATCTATCTATCTATCTATCTATCTATCTATCTATCTATCTATCTATCTATCTATATGTCTCTATCTCTATCTATCTATCTAGTGACTCTCAGGGCGGCGCGGCCCCCTTTTATACCCTTCCTGGACGATGAAGATGTTCCTGCACATGAAGATGTTCCTACACAGCAGCCATTGAGGATGTTCCTACACAGCAGCCAATGAAAATGTTCCTACACAGCAGCCAGATTGTGACATCACAGAGCATCCCTGTGATGTCACAATCTGGCTGCTGTGTAAGAACATTTTCATTGGCTGCTGTGTAGGAACATCCTCAATGGCTGCTGTGTAGGAACATCTTCATTGGCTGCTGTGTAGGAACAGTCTCATTGGCTGCTGTGTCTATCTATCTATCTATCTATCTATCTATCTATCTATCTATCTATCTATCTATCTATCTATCTATCTATCTATCTATCTATCTATCTATCTATCTATCTATCTATATGTCTCTATCTCTATCTATCTATCTAGTGACTCTCAGGGCGGCGCGGCCCCCTTTTATACCCTTCCTGGACGATGAAGATGTCCCTGCACATGAAGATGTTCCTACACAGCAGCCAGATTGTGACATCACAGAGCTTCCCTGTGATGTCACAATCTGGCTGCTGTGTAAGAACATTTTCATTGGCTGCTGTGTAGGAACATCCTCAATGGCTGCTGTGTTGGAACATCTTCATTGGCTGCTGTGTAGGAACAGTCTCATTGGCTGCTGTGTCTATCTATCTATCTATCTATCTATCTATCTATCTATCTATCTATCTATCTATCTATCTATCTATCTATCTATCTATCTATCTATCTATCTATCTATCTATATGTCTCTATCTCTATCTATCTATCTAGTGACTCTCAGGGCGGCGCGGCCCCCTTTTATACCCTTCCTGGACGATGACGATGTTCCTGCACATGAAGATGTTCCTACACAGCAGCCATTGAGGATGTTCCTACACAGCAGCCAATGAAAATGTTCCTACACAGCAGCCAGATTGTGACATCACAGAGCATCCCTGTGATGTCACAATCTGGCTGCTGTGTAGGAACATTTTCATTGGCTGCTGTGTAGGAACATCCTCAATGGCTGCTGTGTAGGAATATCTTCATTGGCTGCTGTGTAGGAACAGTCTCATTGGCTGCTGTGTCTATCTATCTATCTATCTATCTATCTATCTATCTATCTATCTATCTATATATCTATCTATCTATCTATCTATCTATCTATCTATCTATCTATCTATCTATCTATCTATCTATCTATCTATCTATCTATCTATCTATCTATCTATCTATCTATCTATATGTCTCTATCTCTATCTATCTATCTAGTGACTCTCAGGGCGGCGCGGCCCCCTTTTATACCCTTCCTGGACGATGAAGATGTTCCTGCACATGAAGATGTTCCTACACAGCAGCCATTGAGGATGTTCCTACACAGCAGCCAATGAAAATGTTCCTACACAGCAGCCAGATTGTGACATCACAGAGCATCCCTGTGATGTCACAATCTGGCTGCTGTGTAAGAACATTTTCATTGGCTGCTGTGTAGGAACATCCTCAATGGCTGCTGTGTAGGAACATCTTCATTGGCTGCTGTGTAGGAACAGTCTCATTGGCTGCTGTGTCTATCAATCTATCTATCTATCTATCTATCTATCTATCTATCTATCTATCTATCTATCTATCTATCTATCTATCTATCTATCTATCTATCTATCTATCTATCTATCTATCTATCTATCTATCTATCTATCTATCTATATGTCTCTATCTCTATCTATCTATCTAGTGACTCTCAGGGCGGCGCGGCCCCCTTTTATACCCTTCCTGGACGATGAAGATGTTCCTGCATATGAAGATGTTCCTACACAGCAGCCATTGAGGATGTTCCTACACAGCAGCCAATGAAAATGTTCCTACACAGCAGCCAGATTGTGACATCACAGAGCATCCCTGTGATGTCACAATCTGGCTGCTGTGTAAGAACATTTTCATTGGCTGCTGTGTAGGAACATCCTCAATGGCTGATATGTAGGAACATCTTCATTGGCTGCTGTGTAGGAACAGTCTCATTGGCTGCTGTGTCTATCTATCTATCTATCTATCTATCTATCTATCTATCTATCTATCTATCTATCTATCTATCTATCTATCTATCTATCTATCTATCTATCTATCTATCTATCTATCTATCTATATGTCTCTATCTCTATCTATCTATCTAGTGACTCTCAGGGCGGCGCGGCCCCCTTTTATACCCTTCCTGGACGATGAAGATGTTCCTGCACATGAAGATGTTCCTACACAGCAGCCATTGAGGATGTTCCTACACAGCAGCCAATGAAAATGTTCCTACACAGCAGCCAGATTGTGACATCACAGAGCATCCCTGTGATGTCACAATCTGGCTGCTGTGTAAGAACATTTTCATTGGCTGCTGTGTAGGAACATCCTCAATGGCTGCTATGTAGGAACATCTTCATTGGCTGCTGTGTAGGAACAGTCTCATTGGCTGCTGTGTCTATCTATCCATCTATCTATCTATCTATCTATCTATCTATCTATCTATCTATCTATCTATCTATCTATCTATCTATCTATCTATCTATCTATCTATCTATCTATCTATCTATCTATATGTCTCTATCTCTATCTATCTATCTAGTGACTCTCAGGGCGGCGCGGCCCCCTTTTATACCCTTCCTGGACGATGAAGATGTTCCTGCACATGAAGATGTTCCTACACAGCAGCCATTGAGGATGTTCCTACACAGCAGCCAATGAAAATGTTCCTACACAGCAGCCAGATTGTGACATCACAGAGCATCCCTGTGTTGTCACAATCTGGCTGCTGTGTAGGAACATTTTCATTGGCTGCTGTGTAGGAACATCCTCAATGGCTGCTGTGTAGGAATATCTTCATTGGCTGCTGTGTAGGAACAGTCTCATTGGCTGCTGTGTCTATCTATCTATCTATCTATCTATCTATCTATCTATCTATCTATCTATCTATCTATCTATCTATCTATCTATCTATATGTCTCTATCTCTATCTATCTATCTAGTGACTCTCAGGGCGGCGCGGCCCCCTTTTATACCCTTCCTGGACGATGAAGATGTTCCTGCACATGAAGATGTTCCTACACAGCAGCCATTGAGGATGTTCCTACACAGCAGCCAATGAAAATGTTCCTACACAGCAGCCAGATTGTGACATCACAGAGCATCCCTGTGATGTCACAATCTGGCTGCTGTGTAAGAACATTTTCATTGGCTGATGTGTAGGAACATCCTCAATGGCTGATATGTAGGAACATCTTCATTGGCTGCTGTGTAGGAACAGTCTCATTGGCTGCTGTGTCTATCTATCTATCTATCTATCTATCTATCTATCTATCTATCTATCTATCTATCTATCTATCTATCTATCTATCTATCTATCTATCTATCTATCTATCTATCTATCTATCTATCTATATGTCTCTATCTCTATCTATCTATCTAGTGACTCTCAGGGCGGCGCGGCCCCCTTTTATACCCTTCCTGGACGATGAAGATGTTCCTGCACATGAAGATGTTCCTACACAGCAGCCAGATTGTGACATCACAGAGCTTCCCTGTGATGTCACAATCTGGCTGCTGTGTAAGAACATTTTCATTGGCTGCTGTGTAGGAACATCCTCAATGGCTGCTGTGTTGGAACATCTTCATTGGCTGCTGTGTAGGAACAGTCTCATTGGCTGCTGTGTCTATCTATCTATCTATCTATCTATCTATCTATCTATCTATCTATCTATCTATCTATCTATCTATCTATCTATCTATCTATCTATCTATCTATCTATCTATCTATCTATCTATCTATCTATCTATATGTCTCTATCTCTATCTATCTATCTAGTGACTCTCAGGGCGGCGCGGCCCCCTTTTATACCCTTCCTGGACGATGAAGATGTTCCTGCACATGAAGATGTTCCTACACAGCAGCCATTGAGGATGTTCCTACACAGCAGCCAATGAAAATGTTCCTACACAGCAGCCAGATTGTGACATCACAGAGCATCCCTGTGATGTCACAATCTGGCTGCTGTGTAAGAACATTTTCATTGGCTGCTGTGTAGGAATATCCTCAATGGCTGCTGTGTAGGAACATCTTCATTGGCTGCTGTGTAGGAACAGTCTCATTGGCTGCTGTGTCTATCTATCTATCTATCTATCTATCTATCTATCCATCTATCTATCTATCTATCTATCTATCTATCTATCTATCTATCTATCTATCTATCTATCTATCTATCTATCTATCTATCTATCTATCTATCTATATGTCTCTATCTCTATCTATCTATCTAGTGACTCTCAGGGCGGCGCGGCCCCCTTTTATACCCTTCCTGGACGATGAAGATGTTCCTGCATATGAAGATGTTCCTACACAGCAGCCATTGAGGATGTTCCTACACAGCAGCCAATGAAAATGTTTCTACACAGCAGCCAGATTGTGACATCACAGAGCATCCCTGTGATGTCACAATCTGGCTGCTGTGTAAGAACATTTTCATTGGCTGCTGTGTAGGAACATCCTCAATGGCTGATATGTAGGAACATCTTCATTGGCTGCTGTGTAGGAACAGTCTCATTGGCTGCTGTGTCTATCTATCTATCTATCTATCTATCTATCTATCTATCTATCTATCTATCTATCTATCTATCTATCTATCTATCTATCTATCTATCTATCTATATGTCTCTATCTCTATCTATCTATCTAGTGACTCTCAGGGCGGCGCGGCCCCCTTTTATACCCTTCCTGGACGATGAAGATGTTCCTGCACATGAAGATGTTCCTACACAGCAGCCATTGAGGATGTTCCTACACAGCAGCCAATGAAAATGTTCCTACACAGCAGCCAGATTGTGACATCACAGAGCATCCCTGTGATGTCACAATCTGGCTGCTGTGTAAGAACATTTTCATTGGCTGCTGTGTAGGAACATCCTCAATGGCTGCTATGTAGGAACATCTTCATTGGCTGCTGTGTAGGAACAGTCTCATTGGCTGCTGTGTCTATCTATCTATCTATCTATCTATCTATCTATCTATCTATCTATCTATCTATCTATCTATCTATCTATCTATCTATCTATCTATCTATCTATCTATCTATCTATCTATATGTCTCTATCTCTATCTATCTATCTAGTGACTCTCAGGGCGGCGCGGCCCCCTTTTATACCCTTCCTGGACGATGAAGATGTTCCTGCACATGAAGATGTTCCTACACAGCAGCCATTGAGGATGTTCCTACACAGCAGCCAATGAAAATGTTCCTACACAGCAGCCAGATTGTGACATCACAGAGCATCCCTGTGTTGTCACAATCTGGCTGCTGTGTAGGAACATTTTCATTGGCTGCTGTGTAGGAACATCCTCAATGGCTGCTGTGTAGGAATATCTTCATTGGCTGCTGTGTAGGAACAGTCTCATTGGCTGCTGTGTCTATCTATCTATCTATCTATCTATCTATCTATCTATCTATCTATCTATCTATCTATCTATCTATCTATCTATCTATCTATCTATCTATCTATCTATCTATCTATATGTCTCTATCTCTATCTATCTATCTAGTGACTCTCAGGGCGGCGCGGCCCCCTTTTATACCCTTCCTGGACGATGAAGATGTTCCTGCACATGAAGATGTTCCTACACAGCAGCCATTGAGGATGTTCCTACACAGCAGCCAATGAAAATGTTCCTACACAGCAGCCAGATTGTGACATCACAGAGCATCCCTGTGATGTCACAATCTGGCTGCTGTGTAAGAACATTTTCATTGGCTGCTGTGTAGGAACATCCTCAATGGCTGCTGTGTAGGAACATCTTCATTGGCTGCTGTGTAGGAACAGTCTCATTGGCTGCTGTGTCTATCAATCTATCTATCTATCTATCTATCTATCTATCTATCTATCTATCTATCTATCTATATGTCTCTATCTCTATCTATCTATCTAGTGACTCTCAGGGCGGCGCGGCCCCCTTTTATACCCTTCCTGGACGATGAAGATGTTCCTGCATATGAAGATGTTCCTACACAGCAGCCATTGAGGATGTTCCTACACAGCAGCCAATGAAAATGTTCCTACACAGCAGCCAGATTGTGACATCACAGAGCATCCCTGTGATGTCACAATCTGGCTGCTGTGTAAGAACATTTTCATTGGCTGATGTGTAGGAACATCCTCAATGGCTGATATGTAGGAACATCTTCATTGGCTGCTGTGTAGGAACAGTCTCATTGGCTGCTGTGTCTATCTATCTATCTATCTATCTATCTATCTATCTATCTATCTATCTATCTATCTATCTATCTATCTATCTATCTATATGTCTCTATCTCTATCTATCTATCTAGTGACTCTCAGGGCGGCGCGGCCCCCTTTTATACCCTTCCTGGACGATGAAGATGTTCCTGCACATGAAGATGTTCCTACACAGCAGCCAGATTGTGACATCACAGAGCTTCCCTGTGATGTCACAATCTTGCTGCTGTGTAAGAACATTTTCATTGGCTGCTGTGTAGGAACATCCTCAATGGCTGCTGTGTTGGAACATCTTCATTGGCTGCTGTGTAGGAACAGTCTCATTGGCTGCTGTGTCTATCTATCTATCTATCTATCTATCTATCTATCTATCTATCTATCTATCTATCTATCTATCTATCTATCTATCTATCTATCTATCTATCTATCTATCTATCTATCTATCTATCTATCTATCTATATGTCTCTATCTCTATCTATCTATCTAGTGACTCTCAGGGCGGCGCGGCCCCCTTTTATACCCTTCCTGGACGATGAAGATGTTCCTGCACATGAAGATGTTCCTACACAGCAGCCATTGAGGATGTTCCTACACAGCAGCCAATGAAAATGTTCCTACACAGCAGCCAGATTGTGACATCACAGAGCATCCCTGTGATGTCACAATCTGGCTGCTGTGTAAGAACATTTTCATTGGCTGCTGTGTAGGAATATCCTCAATGGCTGCTGTGTAGGAACATCTTCATTGGCTGCTGTGTAGGAACAGTCTCATTGGCTGCTGTATCTATCTATCTATCTATCTATCTATCTATCCATCTATCTATCTATCTATCTATCTATCTATCTATCTATCTATCTATCTATCTATCTATCTATCTATCTATCTATCTATCTATCTATCTATCTATCTATATGTCTCTATCTCTATCTATCTATCTAGTGACTCTCAGGGCGGCGCGGCCCCCTTTTATACCCTTCCTGGACGATGAAGATGTTCCTGCACATGAAGATGTTCCTACACAGCAGCCATTGAGGATGTTCCTACACAGCGGCCAATGAAAATGTTCCTACACAGCAGCCAGATTGTGACATCACAGAGCATCCCTGTGATGTCACAATCTGGCTGCTGTGTAGGAACATTTTCATTGGCTGCTGTGTAGGAACATCCTCAATGGCTGCTGTGTAGGAATATCTTCATTGGCTGCTGTGTAGGAACAGTCTCATTGGCTGCTGTGTCTATCTATCTATCTATCTATCTATCTATCTATCTATCTATCTATCTATCTATCTATCTATCTATCTATCTATCTATCTATCTATCTATCTATCTATCTATCTATCTATATATCTCTATCTCTATCTATCTATCTAGTGACTCTCAGGGCGGCGCGGCCCCCTTTTATACCCTTCCTGGACGATGAAGATGTTCCTGCACATGAAGATGTTCCTACACAGCAGCCAGATTGTGACATCACAGAGCATCCCTGTGATGTCACAATCTGGCTGCTGTGTAAGAACATTTTCATTGGCTGCTGTGTAGGAACATCCTCAATGGCTGCTGTGTTGGAACATCTTCATTGGCTGCTGTGTAGGAACAGTCTCATTGGCTGCTGTGTCTATCTATCTATCTATCTATCTATCTATCTATCTATCTATCTATCTATCTATCTATCTATCTATCTATCTATCTATCTATCTATCTATCTATCTATATATCTCTATCTCTTTCTATCTATCTAGTGACTCTCAGGGCGGCGCGGCCCCCTTTTATACCCTTCCTGGACGATGAAGATGTTCCTGCACATGAAGATGTTCCTACACAGCAGCCAGATTGTGACATCACAGAGCATCCCTGTGATGTCACAATCTGGCTGCTGTGTAAGAACATTTTCATTGGCTGCTGTGTAGGAACATCCTCAATGGCTGCTGTGTTGGAACATCTTCATTGGCTGCTGTGTAGGAACAGTCTCATTGGCTGCTGTGTCTATCTATCTATCTATCTATCTATCTATCTATCTATCTATCTATCTATCTATCTATCTATCTATCTATCTATATGTCTCTATCTCTATCTATCTATCTAGTGACTCTCAGGGCGGCGCGGCCCCCTTTTATACCCTTCCTGGACGATGAAGATGTTCCTGCACATGAAGATGTTCCTACACAGCAGCCATTGAGGATGTTCCTACACAGCAGCCAATGAAAATGTTCCTACACAGTAGCCAGATTGTGACATCACAGAGCATCCCTGTGATGTCACAATCTGGCTGCTGTGTAAGAACATTTTCATTGGCTGCTGTGTAGGAACATCCTCAATGGCTGCTGTGTTGGAACATCTTCATTGGCTGCTGTGTAGGAACAGTCTCATTGGCTGCTGTGTCTATCTATCTATCTATCTATCTATCTATCTATCTATATGTCTCTATCTCTATCTATCTATCTAGTGACTCTCAGGGCGGCGCGGCCCCCTTTTATACCCTTCCTGGACGATGAAGATGTTCCTGCACATGAAGATGTTCCTACACAGCAGCCATTGAGGATGTTCCTACACAGCAGCCAATGAAAATGTTCCTACACAGCAGCCAGATTGTGACATCACAGAGCATCCCTGTGATGTCACAATCTGGCTGCTGTGTAAGAACATTTTCATTGGCTGCTGTGTAGGAATATCCTCAATGGCTGCTGTGTAGGAACATCTTCATTGGCTGCTGTGTAGGAACAGTCTCATTGGCTGCTGTGTCTATCTATCTATCTATCTATCTATCTATCCATCTATCTATCTATCTATCTATCTATCTATCTATCTATCTATCTATCTATCTATCTATCTATCTATCTATCTATCTATCTATCTATCTATATGTCTCTATCTCTATCTATCTATCTAGTGACTCTCAGGGCGGCGCGGCCCCCTTTTATACCCTTCCTGGACGATGAAGATGTTCCTGCACATGAAGATGTTCCTACACAGCAGCCATTGAGGATGTTCCTACACAGCAGCCAATGAAAATGTTCCTACACAGCAGCCAGATTGTGACATCACAGAGCATCCCTGTGATGTCACAATCTGGCTGCTGTGTAAGAACATTTTCATTGGCTGCTGTGTAGGAATATCCTCAATGGCTGCTGTGTAGGAACATCTTCATTGGCTGCTGTGTAGGAACAGTCTCATTGGCTGCTGTATCTATCTATCTATCTATCTATCTATCTATCCATCTATCTATCTATCTATCTATCTATCTATCTATCTATCTATCTATCTATCTATCTATCTATCTATCTATCTATCTATCTATCTATCTATCTATCTATCTATCTATCTATATGTCTCTATCTCTATCTATCTATCTAGTGACTCTCAGGGCGGCGCGGCCCCCTTTTATACCCTTCCTGGACGATGAAGATGTTCCTGCACATGAAGATGTTCCTACACAGCAGCCATTGAGGATGTTCCTACACAGCGGCCAATGAAAATGTTCCTACACAGCAGCCAGATTGTGACATCACAGAGCATCCCTGTGATGTCACAATCTGGCTGCTGTGTAGGAACATTTTCATTGGCTGCTGTGTAGGAACATCCTCAATGGCTGCTGTGTAGGAATATCTTCATTGGCTGCTGTGTAGGAACAGTCTCATTGGCTGCTGTGTCTATCTATCTATCTATCTATCTATCTATCTATCTATCTATCTATCTATCTATCTATCTATCTATCTATCTATCTATCTATCTATCTATCTATCTATCTATCTATCTATCTATCTATATATCTCTATCTCTATCTATCTATCTTGTGACTCTCAGGGCGGCGCGGCCCCCTTTTATACCCTTCCTGGACGATGAAGATGTTCCTGCACATGAAGATGTTCCTACACAGCAGCCAGATTGTGACATCACAGAGCATCCCTGTGATGTCACAATCTGGCTGCTGTGTAAGAACATTTTCATTGGCTGCTGTGTAGGAACATCCTCAATGGCTGCTGTGTTGGAACATCTTCATTGGCTGCTGTGTAGGAACAGTCTCATTGGCTGCTGTGTCTATCTATCTATCTATCTATCTATCTATCTATCTATCTATCTATCTATCTATCTATCTATCTATCTATCTATCTATCTATCTATCTATCTATCTATATATCTCTATCTCTTTCTATCTATCTAGTGACTCTCAGGGCGGCGCGGCCCCCTTTTATACCCTTCCTGGACGATGAAGATGTTCCTGCACATGAAGATGTTCCTACACAGCAGCCAGATTGTGACATCACAGAGCATCCCTGTGATGTCACAATCTGGCTGCTGTGTAAGAACATTTTCATTGGCTGCTGTGTAGGAACATCCTCAATGGCTGCTGTGTTGGAACATCTTCATTGGCTGCTGTGTAGGAACAGTCTCATTGGCTGCTGTGTCTATCTATCTATCTATCTATCTATCTATCTATCTATCTATCTATCTATCTATCTATCTATCTATCTATCTATCTATCTATCTATCTATCTATCTATCTATCTATATGTCTCTATCTCTATCTATCTATCTAGTGACTCTCAGGGCGGCGCGGCCCCCTTTTATACCCTTCCTGGACGATGAAGATGTTCCTGCACATGAAGATGTTCCTACACAGCAGCCATTGAGGATGTTCCTACACAGCAGCCAATGAAAATGTTCCTACACAGTAGCCAGATTGTGACATCACAGAGCATCCCTGTGATGTCACAATCTGGCTGCTGTGTAAGAACATTTTCATTGGCTGCTGTGTAGGAACATCCTCAATGGCTGCTGTGTTGGAACATCTTCATTGGCTGCTGTGTAGGAACAGTCTCATTGGCTGCTGTGTCTATCTATCTATCTATCTATCTATCTATCTATCTATATGTCTCTATCTCTATCTATCTATCTAGTGACTCTCAGGGCGGCGCGGCCCCCTTTTATACCCTTCCTGGACGATGAAGATGTTCCTGCACATGAAGATGTTCCTACACAGCAGCCATTGAGGATGTTCCTACACAGCAGCCAATGAAAATGTTCCTACACAGCAGCCAGATTGTGACATCACAGAGCATCCCTGTGATGTCACAATCTGGCTGCTGTGTAAGAACATTTTCATTGGCTGCTGTGTAGGAATATCCTCAATGGCTGCTGTGTAGGAACATCTTCATTGGCTGCTGTGTAGGAACAGTCTCATTGGCTGCTGTGTCTATCTATCTATCTATCTATCTATCTATCCATCTATCTATCTATCTATCTATCTATCTATCTATCTATCTATCTATCTATCTATCTATCTATCTATCTATCTATCTATCTATCTATCTATATGTCTCTATCTCTATCTATTTATCTAGTGACTCTCAGGGCGGCGCGGCCCCCTTTTATACCCTTCCTGGACGATGAAGATGTTCCTGCATATGAAGATGTTCCT
This sequence comes from Borostomias antarcticus, assembly GCF_949987555.1. Lineage (NCBI taxonomy): Eukaryota > Metazoa > Chordata > Actinopteri > Stomiiformes > Stomiidae > Borostomias > Borostomias antarcticus. The sequence goes on from NW_028175637.1 coordinate 122,911, forward strand.
ACACAGCAGCCATTGAGGATGTTCCTACACAGCAGCCAATGAAAATGTTCCTACACAGCAGCCAGATTGTGACATCACAGAGCATCCCTGTGATGTCACAATCTGGCTGCTGTGTAAGAACATTTTCATTGGCTGCTGTGTAGGAACATCCTCAATGGCTGATATGTAGGAACATCTTCATTGGCTGCTGTGTAGGAACAGTCTCATTGGCTGCTGTGTCTATCTATCTATCTATCTATCTATCTATCTATCTATCTATCTATCTATCTATCTATCTATCTATCTATCTATCTATCTATCTATCTATCTATCTATATGTCTCTATCTCTATCTATCTATCTAGTGACTCTCAGGGCGGCGCGGCCCCCTTTTATACCCTTCCTGGACGATGAAGATGTTCCTGCACATGAAGATGTTCCTACACAGCAGCCATTGAGGATGTTCCTACACAGCAGCCAATGAAAATGTTCCTACACAGCAGCCAGATTGTGACATCACAGAGCATCCCTGTGATGTCACAATCTGGCTGCTGTGTAAGAACATTTTCATTGGCTGCTGTGTAGGAACATCCTCAATGGCTGCTATGTAGGAACATCTTCATTGGCTGCTGTGTAGGAACAGTCTCATTGGCTGCTGTGTCTATCTATCCATCTATCTATCTATCTATCTATCTATCTATCTATCTATCTATCTATCTATCTATCTATCTATCTATCTATCTATCTATCTATCTATATGTCTCTATCTCTATCTATCTATCTAGTGACTCTCAGGGCGGCGCGGCCCCCTTTTATACCCTTCCTGGACGATGAAGATGTTCCTGCACATGAAGATGTTCCTACACAGCAGCCATTGAGGATGTTCCTACACAGCAGCCAATGAAAATGTTCCTACACAGCAGCCAGATTGTGACATCACAGAGCATCCCTGTGTTGTCACAATCTGGCTGCTGTGTAGGAACATTTTCATTGGCTGCTGTGTAGGAACATCCTCAATGGCTGCTGTGTAGGAATATCTTCATTGGCTGCTGTGTAGGAACAGTCTCATTGGCTGCTGTGTCTATCTATCTATCTATCTATCTATCTATCTATCTATCTATCTATCTATCTATCTATCTATCTATCTATCTATCTATCTATCTATATGTCTCTATCTCTATCTATCTATCTAGTGACTCTCAGGGCGGCGCGGCCCCCTTTTATACCCTTCCTGGACGATGAAGATGTTCCTGCACATGAAGATGTTCCTACACAGCAGCCATTGAGGATGTTCCTACACAGCAGCCAATGAAAATGTTCCTACACAGCAGCCAGATTGTGACATCACAGAGCATCCCTGTGATGTCACAATCTGGCTGCTGTGTAAGAACATTTTCATTGGCTGCTGTGTAGGAACATCCTCAATGGCTGCTGTGTAGGAACATCTTCATTGGCTGCTGTGTATGAACAGTCTCATTGGCTGCTGTGTCTATCAATCTATCTATCTATCTATCTATCTATCTATCTATCTATCTATCTATCTATCTATCTATCTATCTATCTATCTATCTATCTATCTATCTATATGTCTCTATCTCTATCTATCTATCTAGTGACTCTCAGGGCGGCGCGGCCCCCTTTTATACCCTTCCTGGACGATGAAGATGTTCCTGCATATGAAGATGTTCCTACACAGCAGCCATTGAGGATGTTCCTACACAGCAGCCAATGAAAATGTTCCTACACAGCAGCCAGATTGTGACATCACAGAGCATCCCTGTGATGTCACAATCTGGCTGCTGTGTAAGAACATTTTCATTGGCTGATGTGTAGGAACATCCTCAATGGCTGATATGTAGGAACATCTTCATTGGCTGCTGTGTAGGAACAGTCTCATTGGCTGCTGTGTCTATCTATCTATCTATCTATCTATCTATCTATCTATCTATCTATCTATCTATCTATCTATCTATCTATCTATCTATCTATATGTCTCTATCTCTATCTATCTATCTAGTGACTCTCAGGGCGGCGCGGCCCCCTTTTATACCCTTCCTGGACGATGAAGATGTTCCTGCACATGAAGATGTTCCTACACAGCAGCCAGATTGTGACATCACAGAGCTTCCCTGTGATGTCACAATCTGGCTGCTGTGTAAGAACATTTTCATTGGCTGCTGTGTAGGAACATCCTCAATGGCTGCTGTGTTGGAACATCTTCATTGGCTGCTGTGTAGGAACAGTCTCATTGGCTGCTGTGTCTATCTATCTATCTATCTATCTATCTATCTATCTATCTATCTATCTATCTATCTATCTATCTATCTATCTATCTATCTATCTATCTATCTATCTATCTATCTATATGTCTCTATCTCTATCTATCTATCTAGTGACTCTCAGGGCGGCGCGGCCCCCTTTTATACCCTTCCTGGACGATGAAGATGTTCCTGCACATGAAGATGTTCCTACACAGCAGCCATTGAGGATGTTCCTACACAGCAGCCAATGAAAATGTTCCTACACAGCAGCCAGATTGTGACATCACAGAGCATCCCTGTGATGTCACAATCTGGCTGCTGTGTAAGAACATTTTCATTGGCTGCTGTGTAGGAATATCCTCAATGGCTGCTGTGTAGGAACATCTTCATTGGCTGCTGTGTAGGAACAGTCTCATTGGCTGCTGTATCTATCTATCTATCTATCTATCTATCTATCTATCTATCCATCTATCTATCTATCTATCTATCTATCTATCTATCTATCTATCTATCTATCTATCTATCTATCTATCTATTTATCTATCTATCTATATGTCTCTATCTCTATCTATCTATCTAGTGACTCTCAGGGCGGCGCGGCCCCCTTTTATACCCTTCCTGGACGATGAAGATGTTCCTGCACATGAAGATGTTCCTACACAGCAGCCATTGAGGATGTTCCTACACAGCGGCCAATGAAAATGTTCCTACACAGCAGCCAGATTGTGACATCACAGAGCATCCCTGTGATGTCACAATCTGGCTGCTGTGTAGGAACATTTTCATTGGCTGCTGTGTAGGAACATCCTCAATGGCTGCTGTGTAGGAATATCTTCATTGGCTGCTGTGTAAGGCAAGGCAAGGCAAGGCAAGTTTATTTATATAGCACATTTCAGCCACAGGGCAATTCAAGGTGCTTTACATGAGACATTAAAAGCATTAAAACAAAAAGCAAGACATTATAGACATTTAAAACAAAAGGCAGGACAAATTAAAAGCATTAAAACAAAAAGCAAGTCATTATAGATATTTAAACAAAAAGCAGGACAAATAGAATACAGGAATAAAAGTTACAGTGCAGTATACTGATAAACATAGCTCCTCTTAGAAAGCAGTGGCAAAAAGAAAAGTCTTCAGGCTTGTTTTAAAAGAACCAAGAGTTGCAGCAGACCTGCAGTTTTCTGGAAGTTTGTTCCAGATATGTGGAGCATAAAAACTGAATGCTGCTTCTCCATGTTTTGTTTTAACTCTGGGGACAGAAAGTAGACCTGTGCCAGACGACCTGAGGGGTCTGGATGGTTCATAGCATATGAGCAGATCAGAAATATATTTTGGCCCTAGGCCATTCAGTGCTTTATAAACCAACAGCAGTATTTTAAAGTCAATTCTTTGACAGACAGGAAGCCAGTGTAAAGACCTTAGTACTGGTGTGATATGCTCCACTTTCTTAGTCTTAGTGAGGACTCGAGCAGCAGCGTTCTGAATCAGCTGCAGCTGTCTGATCGATTTTTTAGAGAGACCTGTATACATGCCGTTACAGTAGTCGAGTCTACTGAAGATAAACGCATGGACAAGTTTTTCCAAATCCTTCTGGGACATAAATCCTTTGATCCTTGATATATTCTTCAGGTGATAGTAGGCTGACTTTGTAATTGACTTAATGTGGCTGTTGAAATTCAGGTCTGAGTCCATGACTACACCAAGATTTCTGGCTTCGTTTGTGGTTTTTAGCATTACTGATTGAAGTTGAGCACTGACTTTTAATCGTTCTTCTTTGGCTCCAAAGACAATTACTTCAGTTTTATTTTTGTTTAGTTGGAGAAAGTTCTGGCACATCCAATCATTGATTTGTTGAATGCACTTACTCAGCGCTTGTATGGGATTATAGTCTCCTGGTGATATAGTGATATAAATTTGTGTGTCATCTGCATAGCTATGGTAACATATTTTGTTGTTTTCCATAATTTGAGTTAGTGGGAGCATGTAAATGTTGAACAGAAGAGGCCCCAGGATGGAGCCTTGGGGAACTCCACAGGTCATTTTTGTCAGCTCAGATTTGTAATTGCCTATAGACACAAAATAATCCCTGTCCTTTAAGTAGGATTCAAACCAATCTAACACTGTACCAGAAATTCCCAGCCAATTTTCCAGTCGGCCTAGTAGTATGTTGTGGTCTACCGTGTCGAACGCAGCACTGAGATCCAGTAGTACTAAGACTGAGATTTTGCCATTATCTGTGTTTAAATGGATGTCATTAAATACCTTAATTAGAGCAGTCTCGGTGCTGTGATGTGGTCGAAATCCTGACTGGAAGACATCAAAGCCATTACTTAGTGCCAGGAAGTTATTCAGTTGTTGGAAAACAACCTTTTCAATTATTTTGCTTAGAAATGGGAGGTTTGATATGGGCCTATAATTGTTCATTTGTGAGCTGTCTAGATTATTCTTTTTTAAGAGTGGCTTGATGACTGCAGTTTTCAGGGTATGTGGGAACACACCTGAAAGAAGAGATGTGTTTACAATTTGTAGTAAATCAGAGGCCATGCAGTTGGATACAGTTTTGAAGAAGTCTGTAGGTAGAACATCAAGGCAACAGGTGGAGGATTTCAGATATTGTATAGTGTCCCCCAGGGTTTTATGGTTGATCGGATTAAATTGTGTCATGGTACAATTATTGATTTTAAGTGGACAGTGTGACGACACATGTCCTGTACCTGGAATGGAGGCACTGACTGCTTGTCTAATTTTCTGAATTTTGTCAGTGAAGAATGAGGCAAATTCATTGCAGGCCCTGGTGGATAGAAGTTCAGAGGCTACTGACACAGGAGGGTTTGTCAGCCTATCAACAGTGGCAAACAAAGCACGCGCATTGTTATGGTTTTTGGTGATGATGTCAGAAAAGAAGGTCTGCCGTGCATTTCTCAGCTCCAGATTATAAATGCGAAGTCTCTCTTTATAGATGTCATAATGAACATGGAGATTTGTTTTTCGCCATCTGCGTTCAGATTTTCGACACTCTCTCTTTTCTATTCTGACCAGCAAGGCCTTTCTCCATGGAGATCTTCTCTTACCAGAGATCACCTTCACCTTAGTGGGCGCAACGGCGTCAATAATGTTTGTAATTTTAACATTGAAATTATCTACAAGCTCGTTGACTGAGGCCATATAGAGGGCAGGTGTGGACGAGAAAGCCTGAGTAAATATCTCACTGGTGTTTTCAGTGATGCGCCGTTTTGAGATAACCTCTGATTGAGAATTTGTGTGCATGGAGATAGTACTCTCAAAGAAAACACAGGAATGATCAGAGAGCGCAACATCAGACACCTGAACCTTAGAAATATTCAGACCTTTGGTGATGATTAAGTCCAGAGTGTGCCCCTTGTTGTGTGTGGGCTCCGTCACATGCTGAGTCAGTCCATAGTTATCAAGGACACAACCTAGCTCTTTAGTCCCTCTGCCCTGAGGGTTGTCAACATGGATGTTAAAATCACCAACAATAACCACACAGTCAAAGTCAATGCAGACAGTAGACAACAGTTCAGCAAAGTCATCAAAGAAGTTTGGACAGTATTTAGGTGGCCTGTAGATGTTTAGAAATAACGCTCGGGAAAAGGAATTCAACTGAAGAGCCACATATTCAAAGGAACCAAAATTTCCATAACACATCTGCTTACATTGGAGGGAGTCATTAAACAAGATGGCTACTCCACCTCCTTTCTTATGCACTCTAGCCTCGCTCACAAAGCTGAAGTTGGGAGGAGTTGACTCAATAAGAACAGCTGCACTGTTACCTTGGTCTAGCCAAGTTTCAGTTAAAAACATAAGATCAAGATTGTGGTTGGTGATAAAATCATTGATTAAAAATGTCTTTCCTGTTAAAGATCTGACATTTAATAAAGCTAAGTTTAGTGTGCTGAGGGTATTATCTGCACATTTCTCTGTGATAGTTTGTGGCTGACGAGGAATAGATACTAAATTTGATACATTTGTAAAGCCGGTTGAGTGTTTCCTGTTACTTAGCAGATTCACCATTGTTTTTCTATTACCTATCAAGACAGGAATTGAGGAAGATACCATCACGTTGGGTCCTGGCTTGTCCTGGAAGGGGTCATGAGTGCCATTAGCCTTGTAGCCTGGACCCAGTACATATCAGTTAGAGCTTGCTGTATTGGCCCGGCAGGGGGTAAGGGCGGTTGGGAGCGCGTAATACAGCGCGTGAAAATGCTTGCTGCTGGATGCCGGTGAGAGGAAGCAAGTGAGAGACTCCCCCTCTTGGGGGGGTGGATCATCGCTGGTGAGTGCTAGTGGGAGGGGGGGAGTGAGAGACTCCCCCTCTTGGGGGGGTGGAGGGGGTGGATCCTCACTGGTGAGTGCTAGTGGGAGGGGGGGAGTGAGAGACTCCCGCTCTTGGGGGGGTGGATCCTCGCTGGTGAGTGCTAGTGGGAGGGGGGGAGTGAGAGACTTCCCCTCTTGCAGTAGCTCATCAATTTGGCTGAGCTTCAGTGTGGCAGCTTTGAAGAGGCCCTTGATTGGTGAGCGGGGTGGAGGAGGGGAGGGGCATCGTTGGGTTGTTGTCGATGGGGGGTGGTGTGAAGATTCTTCTTCCTGGCGCGGGTGTCTCCCATAATCAGAGCTTTGTTGAAGCAGCTCTTCAAGGTTTCTGCCATGTTGTGATATGTCTTCCTTCTGTTTTGGTATTTCTTGTCTCTTGTCCTTGACCATGGCAGAGGGAGCAGATGGATGACGCAGAGAATAGAACAGATTGGAGATAAACAGTTTTACTCCTGACCTGTTAAGGCAGAGTCCATTTCTCTGAAAAAGATGGTATCGTTCCCAAAAAAATGGGAAATTGTCAATGTAGCGCACTGAGTGAGTGGTACAGGCAGTTGAGAGCCATGTGTTCAGTGCCAACAGTCTGCTGAATCTCTCAACCCCTCTTCTGACTGGTGGTAGAGGGCCGCTGATAAACACCTTCGCTTTCAGAGACCTGACTGTGTTCAGCAGATCAATAAAGTCTCGTTTAAGAACTTCCGACTGCTGTTGCGCAACGTCATTTGTCCCCACGTGCACAATGATGTTTTCCACAGTTGGATGTGTAACCCCGATATGCAAGATTTTTTTTGTCATGTCAGCAACCGTATCCTTGGGAAAGCAGAGTATTTTGGTGCTTTCACTGCACATGCTTCTCACATCTTTTACAGTAAAGTCACCCACAATCAGAGTTTGAGGCCCAGTCGGTAGCCTTTTACTTTCTGGTTTACTCTCAGTCCTTACCCTGCTGTGTGAAGAAGAGATGTGATCCAGGTCATCAGACAGTGGGGCAAATTTGTTCTCCAGTTGTATGGTTGATTGTCGGCGAGATCTGTTTCTGGTTCTCCCTTTTGCGGTTGTCCACGGCGGTGTCCTTCTAGGGACAGGGGTTGAAGAGGCACTCTGCCTGGATGATAATGCAGGCCAGTCAGTCTCATAGTTCTCCAGGGACGGGTCTCTGCCTTGTTCTCCCTTTTCCCTGGGAGGTGAATTTCTCTTAGGCTTTGCACCAAGAGAGTTCCAGGGAGGGTTTGTAGGTTTAGTGCCCAGTACATGGCTCTCCTGTTTCTTGGTAGTCTCTTTGGTGCTAATTAGCTCTTGTCTGGTACTGTTTTGAATCCATGGTAAGGTGGTGTCGTTCCCAGTTAGTCCATTGACGTCCACACACATCTCTAACCGGTTCATTTTTGTTTCCAGCACTGTAATCTTCTGCAGAAGTTTGTGGAAGTCATCCGCAGTTAAAGGGGGCATCTTGCTGCCGTGCTCACGTTATCGTGAGGAGATGATAAAGACGTTGAAATATGGCAACTAAATCTTCAAAAAAAATAAAATATATATTAGAGTCTTTAAAGTATCCAGGAGCCACTGCTCACAGTTTCTTATGGAAGAAAAGCAACAATATCAGCTGAAAAATGCAGAAAATGCAAACAAAGGCGAGAGCAAGCAGCAGAAGCGTCTGCACTGTCTGAAAGCAGGAAAAGAATATGTAGGAACATCTTCATTGGCTGCTGTGTAGGAACAGTCTCATTGGCTGCTGTGTCTATCTATCTATCTATCTATCTATCTATCTATCTATCTATCTATCTATCTATCTATCTATCTATCTATCTATCTATATATCTCTATCTCTATCTATCTATCTAGTGACTCTCAGGGCGGCGCGGCCCCCTTTTATACCCTTCCTGGACGATGAAGATGTTCCTGCACATGAAGATGTTCCTACACAGCAGCCAGATTGTGACATCACAGAGCATCCCTGTGATGTCACAATCTGGCTGCTGTGTAAGAACATTTTCATTGGCTGCTGTGTAGGAACATCCTCAATGGCTGCTGTGTTGGAACATCTTCATTGGCTGCTGTGTAGGAACAGTCTCATTGGCTGCTGTGTCTATCTATCTATCTATCTATCTATCTATCTATCTATCTATCTATCTATCTATCTATCTATCTATCTATCTATCTATCTATCTATCTATCTATCTATATATCTCTATCTCTTTCTATCTATCTAGTGACTCTCAGGGCGGCGCGGCCCCCTTTTATACCCTTCCTGGACGATGAAGATGTTCCTGCACATGAAGATGTTCCTACACAGCAGCCAGATTGTGACATCACAGAGCATCCCTGTGATGTCACAATCTGGCTGCTGTGTAAGAACATTTTCATTGGCTGCTGTGTAGGAACATCCTCAATGGCTGCTGTGTTGGAACATCTTCATTGGCTGCTGTGTAGGAACAGTCTCATTGGCTGCTGTGTCTATCTATCTATCTATCTATCTATCTATCTATCTATCTATCTATCTATCTATCTATCTATCTATATGTCTCTATCTCTATCTATCTATCTAGTGACTCTCAGGGCGGCGCGGCCCCCTTTTATACCCTTCCTGGACGATGAAGATGTTCCTGCACATGAAGATGTTCCTACACAGCAGCCATTGAGGATGTTCCTACACAGCAGCCAATGAAAATGTTCCTACACAGCAGCCAGATTGTGACATCACAGAGCATCCCTGTGATGTCACAATCTGGCTGCTGTGTAAGAACATTTTCATTGGCTGCTGTGTAGGAACATCCTCAATGGCTGCTGTGTTGGAACATCTTCATTGGCTGCTGTGTAGGAACAGTCTCATTGGCTGCTGTGTCTATCTATCTATCTATCTATCTATCTATCTATCTATCTATCTATCTATCTATCTATCTATCTATCTATCTATCTATCTATCTATCTATCTATCTATCTATCTATCTATCTATCCATCTATCTATCTATCTATCTATATGTCTCTATCTCTATCTATCTATCTAGTGACTCTCAGGGCGGCGCGGCCCCCTTTTATACCCTTCCTGGACGATGAAGATGTTACTGCACATGAAGATGTTCCTACACAGCAGCCATTGAGGATGTTCCTACACAGCAGCCAATGAAAATGTTCCTACACAGCAGCCAGATTGTGACATCACAGAGCATCCCTGTGATGTCACAATCTGGCTGCTGTGTAAGAACATTTTCATTGGCTGCTGTGTAGGAACATCCTCAATGGCTGCTATGTAGGAACATCTTCATTGGCTGCTGTGTAGGAACAGTCTCATTGGCTGCTGTGTCTATCTATCCATCTATCTATCTATCTATCTATCTATCTATCTATCTATCTATCTATCTATCTATCTATCTATCTATCTATCTATCTATCTATCTATCTATCTATCTATCTATCTATCTATATGTCTCTATCTCTATCTATCTATCTAGTGACTCTCAGGGCGGCGCGGCCCCCTTTTATACCCTTCCTGGACGATGAAGATGTTCCTGCACATGAAGATGTTCCTACACAGCAGCCATTGAGGATGTTCCTACACAGCAGCCAATGAAAATGTTCCTACACAGCAGCCAGATTGTGACATCACAGAGCATCCCTGTGATGTCACAATCTGGCTGCTGTGTAAGAACATTTTCATTGGCTGCTGTGTAGGAATATCCTCAATGGCTGCTGTGTAGGAACATCTTCATTGGCTGCTGTGTAGGAACAGTCTCATTGGCTGCTGTGTCTATCTATCTATCTATCTATCTATCTATCTATCTATCTATCTATCTATCTATCTATCTATCTATCTATCTATCTATCTATCTATCTATATGTCTATATGTCTCTATCTCTATCTATCTATCTAGTGACTCTCAGGGCGGCGCGGCCCCCTTTTATACCCTTCCTGGACGATGAAGATGTTCCTGCACATGAAGATGTTCCTACACAGCAGCCATTGAGGATGTTCCTACACAGCGGCCAATGAAAATGTTCCTACACAGCAGCCAGATTGTGACATCACAGAGCATCCCTGTGATGTCACAATCTGGCTGCTGTGTAGGAACATTTTCATTGGCTGCTGTGTAGGAACATCCTCAATGGCTGCTGTGTAGGAATATCTTCATTGGCTGCTGTGTAGGAACAGTCTCATTGGCTGCTGTGTCTATCTATCTATCTATCTATCTATCTATCTATCTATCTATCTATCTATCTATCTATCTATCTATCTATCTATCTATCTATCTATCTATCTATCTATCTATATGTCTCTATCTCTATCTATCTATCTAGTGACTCTCAGGGCGGCGCGGCCCCCTTTTATACCCTTCCTGGACGATGAAGATGTTCCTGCACATGAAGATGTTCCTACACAGCAGCCAGATTGTGACATCACAGAGCATCCCTGTGATGTCACAATCTGGCTGCTGTGTAAGAACATTTTCATTGGCTGCTGTGTAGGAACATCCTCAATGGCTGCTGTGTTGGAACATCTTCATTGGCTGCTGTGTAGGAACAGTCTCATTGGCTGCTGTGTCTATCTATCTATCTATCTATCTATCTATCTATCTATCTATCTATCTATCTATCTATCTATCTATCTATCTATCTATCTATCTATCTCTATCTATCTATCTAGTGACTCTCAGGGCGGCGCGGCCCCCTTTTATACCCTTCCTGGACGATGAAGATGTTCCTGCACATGAAGATGTTCCTACACAGCAGCCATTGAGGATGTTCCTACACAGCGGCCAATGAAAATGTTCCTACACAGCAGCCAGATTGTGACATCACAGAGCATCCCTGTGATGTCACAATCTGGCTGCTGTGTAGGAACATTTTCATTGGCTGCTGTGTAGGAACATCCTCAATGGCTGCTGTGTAGGAATATCTTCATTGGCTGCTGTGTAGGAACAGTCTCATTGGCTGCTGTGTCTATCTATCTATCTATCTATCTATCTATCTATCTATCTATCTATCTATCTATCCATCTATCTATCTATCTATCTATCTATCTATCTATCTATCTATCTATCTATCTATCTATCTATCTATCTATCTATCTATCTATCTATCTATCTATCTATCTAGTGACTCTCAGGGCGGCGCGGCCCCCTTTTATACCCTTCCTGGACGATGAAGATGTTCCTGCACATGAAGATGTTCCTACACAGCAGCCAGATTGTGACATCACAGAGCATCCCTGTGATGTCACAATCTGGCTGCTGTGTAAGAACATTTTCATTGGCTGCTGTGTAGGAACATCCTCAATGGCTGCTGTGTTGGAACATCTTCATTGGCTGCTGTGTAGGAACAGTCTCATTGGCTGCTGTGTCTATCTATCTATCTATCTATCTATCTATCTATCTATCTATCTATCTATCTATATGTCTCTATCTCTATCTATCTATCTAGTGACTCTCAGGGCGGCGCGGCCCCCTTTTATACCCTTCCTGGACGATGAAGATGTTCCTGCACATGAAGATGTTCCTACACAGCAGCCATTGAGGATGTTCCTACACAGCAGCCAATGAAAATGTTCCTACACAGCAGCCAGATTGTGACATCACAGAGCATCCCTGTGATGTCACAATCTGGCTGCTGTGTAAGAACATTTTCATTGGCTGCTGTGTAGGAACATCCTCAATGGCTGCTATGTAGGAACATCTTCATTGGCTGCTGTGTAGGAACAGTCTCATTGGCTGCTGTGTCTATCTATCTATCTATCTATCTATCTATCTATCTATCTATCTATCTATCTATCTATCTATCTATCTATCTATCTATCTATCTATCTATCTATCTATCTATATGTCTCTATCTCTATCTATCTATCTAGTGACTCTCAGGGCGGCGCGGCCCCCTTTTATACCCTTCCTGGACGATGAAGATGTTCCTGCACATGAAGATGTTCCTACACAGCAGCCATTGAGGATGTTCCTACACAGCAGCCAATGAAAATGTTCCTACACAGCAGCCAGATTGTGACATCACAGAGCATCCCTGTGATGTCACAATCTGGCTGCTGTGTAGGAACATTTTCATTGGCTGCTGTGTAGGAACATCCTCAATGGCTGCTGTGTAGGAATATCTTCATTGGCTGCTGTGTAGGAACAGTCTCATTGGCTGCTGTGTCTATCTATCTATCTATCTATCTATCTATCTATCTATCTATCTATCTATCTATCTATCTATCTATCTATCTATCTATCTATCTATATGTCTCTATCTCTATCTATCTATCTAGTGACTCTCAGGGCGGCGCGGCCCCCTTTTATACCCTTCCTGGACGATGAAGATGTTCCTGCACATGAAGATGTTCCTACACAGCAGCCATTGAGGATGTTCCTACACAGCAGCCAATGAAAATGTTCCTACACAGCAGCCAGATTGTGACATCACAGAGCATCCCTGTGATGTCACAATCTGGCTGCTGTGTAAGAACATTTTCATTGGCTGCTGTGTAGGAACATCCTCAATGGCTGCTGTGTAGGAACATCTTCATTGGCTGCTGTGTAGGAACAGTCTCATTGGCTGCTGTGTCTATCAATCTATCTATCTATCTATCTATCTATCTATATGTCTCTATCTCTATCTATCTATCTAGTGACTCTCAGGGCGGCGCGGCCCCCTTTTATACCCTTCCTGGACGATGAAGATGTTCCTGCACATGAAGATGTTCCTACACAGCAGCCATTGAGGATGTTCCTACACAGCAGCCAATGAAAATGTTCCTACACAGCAGCCAGATTGTGACATCACAGAGCATCCCTGTGTTGTCACAATCTGGCTGCTGTGTAGGAACATTTTCATTGGCTGCTGTGTAGGAACATCCTCAATGGCTGCTGTGTAGGAATATCTTCATTGGCTGCTGTGTAGGAACAGTCTCATTGGCTGCTGTGTCTATCTATCTATCTATCTATCTATCTATCTATCTATCTATCTATCTATCTATCTATCTATCTATCTATCTATCTATCTATCTATCTATCTATCTATCTATCTATCTATCTATATGTCTCTATCTCTATCTATCTATCTAGTGACTCTCAGGGCGGCGCGGCCCCCTTTTATACCCTTCCTGGACGATGAAGATGTTCCTGCACATGAAGATGTTCCTACACAGCAGCCATTGAGGATGTTCCTACACAGCAGCCAATGAAAATGTTCCTACACAGCAGCCAGATTGTGACATCACAGAGCATCCCTGTGATGTCACAATCTGGCTGCTGTGTAAGAACATTTTCATTGGCTGCTGTGTAGGAACATCCTCAATGGCTGCTGTGTAGGAACATCTTCATTGGCTGCTGTGTAGGAACAGTCTCATTGGCTGCTGTGTCTATCAATCTATCTATCTATCTATCTATCTATCTATATGTCTCTATCTCTATCTATCTATCTAGTGACTCTCAGGGCGGCGCGGCCCCCTTTTATACCCTTCCTGGACGATGAAGATGTTCCTGCACATGAAGATGTTCCTACACAGCAGCCATTGAGGATGTTCCTACACAGCAGCCAATGAAAATGTTCCTACACAGCAGCCAGATTGTGACATCACAGAGCATCCCTGTGTTGTCACAATCTGGCTGCTGTGTAGGAACATTTTCATTGGCTGCTGTGTAGGAACATCCTCAATGGCTGCTGTGTAGGAATATCTTCATTGGCTGCTGTGTAGGAACAGTCTCATTGGCTGCTGTGTCTATCTATCTATCTATCTATCTATCTATCTATCTATCTATCTATCTATCTATCTATCTATCTATCTATCTATCTATCTATATGTCTCTATCTCTATCTATCTATCTAGTGACTCTCAGGGCGGCGCGGCCCCCTTTTATACCCTTCCTGGACGATGAAGATGTTCCTGCACATGAAGATGTTCCTACACAGCAGCCAGATTGTGACATCACAGAGCATCCCTGTGATGTCACAATCTGGCTGCTGTGTAAGAACATTTTCATTGGCTGCTGTGTAGGAACATCCTCAATGGCTGCTGTGTTGGAACATCTTCATTGGCTGCTGTGTAGGAACAGTCTCATTGGCTGCTGTGTCTATCTATCTATCTATCTATCTATCTATCTATCTATCTATCTATCTATCTATCTATCTATCTATCTATCTATCTATCTATATGTCTCTATCTCTATCTATCTATCTAGTGACTCTCAGGGCGGCGCGGCCCCCTTTTATACCCTTCCTGGACGATGAAGATGTTCCTGCACATGAAGATGTTCCTACACAGCAGCCATTGAGGATGTTCCTACACAGCAGCCAATGAAAATGTTCCTACACAGCAGCCAGATTGTGACATCACAGAGCATCCCTGTGATGTCACAATCTGGCTGCTGTGTAAGAACATTTTCATTGGCTGCTGTGTAGGAACATCCTCAATGGCTGCTATGTAGGAACATCTTCATTGGCTGCTGTGTAGGAACAGTCTCATTGGCTGCTGTGTCTATCTATCTATCCATCTATCTATCTATCTATCTATCTATCTATCTATCTATCTATCTATCTATCTATCTATCTATCTATCTATCTATCTATCTATCTATCTATCTATCTATCTATCTATCTATATGTCTCTATCTCTATCTATCTATCTAGTGACTCTCAGGGCGGCGCGGCCCCCTTTTATACCCTTCCTGGACGATGAAGATGTTCCTGCACATGAAGATGTTCCTACACAGCAGCCATTGAGGATGTTCCTACACAGCAGCCAATGAAAATGTTCCTACACAGCAGCCAGATTGTGACATCACAGAGCATCCCTGTGATGTCACAATCTGGCTGCTGTGTAGGAACATTTTCATTGGCTGCTGTGTAGGAACATCCTCAATGGCTGCTGTGTAGGAATATCTTCATTGGCTGCTGTGTAGGAACAGTCTCATTGGCTGCTGTGTCTATCTATCTATCTATCTATCTATCTATCTATCTATCTATCTATCTATCTATCTATCTATCTATCTATCTATCTATCTATCTATCTATATGTCTCTATCTCTATCTATCTATCTAGTGACTCTCAGGGCGGCGCGGCCCCCTTTTATACCCTTCCTGGACGATGAAGATGTTCCTGCACATGAAGATGTTCCTACACAGCAGCCATTGAGGATGTTCCTACACAGCAGCCAATGAAAATGTTCCTACACAGCAGCCAGATTGTGACATCACAGAGCATCCCTGTGATGTCACAATCTGGCTGCTGTGTAAGAACATTTTCATTGGCTGCTGTGTAGGAACATCCTCAATGGCTGCTGTGTAGGAACATCTTCATTGGCTGCTGTGTAGGAACAGTCTCATTGGCTGCTGTGTCTATCAATCTATCTATCTATCTATCTATCTATCTATATGTCTCTATCTCTATCTATCTATCTAGTGACTCTCAGGGCGGCGCGGCCCCCTTTTATACCCTTCCTGGACGATGAAGATGTTCCTGCACATGAAGATGTTCCTACACAGCAGCCATTGAGGATGTTCCTACACAGCAGCCAATGAAAATGTTCCTACACAGCAGCCAGATTGTGACATCACAGAGCATCCCTGTGTTGTCACAATCTGGCTGCTGTGTAGGAACATTTTCATTGGCTGCTGTGTAGGAACATCCTCAATGGCTGCTGTGTAGGAATATCTTCATTGGCTGCTGTGTAGGAACAGTCTCATTGGCTGCTGTGTCTATCTATCTATCTATCTATCTATCTATCTATCTATCTATCTATCTATCTATCTATCTATCTATCTATCTATCTATCTATCTATCTATCTATCTATCTATCTATCTATCTATCTATCTATATGTCTCTATCTCTATCTATCTATCTAGTGACTCTCAGGGCGGCGCGGCCCCCTTTTATACCCTTCCTGGACGATGAAGATGTTCCTGCACATGAAGATGTTCCTACACAGCAGCCATTGAGGATGTTCCTACACAGCAGCCAATGAAAATGTTCCTACACAGCAGCCAGATTGTGACATCACAGAGCATCCCTGTGATGTCACAATCTGGCTGCTGTGTAAGAACATTTTCATTGGCTGCTGTGTAGGAACATCCTCAATGGCTGCTGTGTAGGAACATCTTCATTGGCTGCTGTGTAGGAACAGTCTCATTGGCTGCTGTGTCTATCAATCTATCTATCTATCTATCTATCTATCTATCTATCTATCTATCTATCTATCTATCTATCTATCTATCTATCTATCTATCTATCTATCTATCTATCTATCTATCTATATGTCTCTATCTCTATCTATCTATCTAGTGACTCTCAGGGCGGCGCGGCCCCCTTTTATACCCTTCCTGGACGATGAAGATGTTCCTGCATATGAAGATGTTCCTACACAGCAGCTATTGAGGATGTTCCTACACAGCAGCCAATGAAAATGTTCCTACACAGCAGCCAGATTGTGACATCACAGAGCATCCCTGTGATGTCACAATCTGGCTGCTGTGTAAGAACATTTTCATTGGCTGATGTGTAGGAACATCCTCAATGGCTGATATGTAGGAACATCTTCATTGGCTGCTGTGTAGGAACAGTCTCATTGGCTGCTGTGTCTATCTATCTATCTATCTATCTATCTATCTATCTATCTATCTATCTATCTATCTATCTATCTATCTATCTATCTATCTATCTATCTATCTATATGTCTCTATCTCTATCTATCTATCTAGTGACTCTCAGGGCGGCGCGGCCCCCTTTTATACCCTTCCTGGACGATGAAGATGTTCCTGCACATGAAGATGTTCCTACACAGCAGCCAGATTGTGACATCACAGAGCTTCCCTGTGATGTCACAATCTGGCTGCTGTGTAAGAACATTTTCATTGGCTGCTGTGTAGGAACATCCTCAATGGCTGCTGTGTTGGAACATCTTCATTGGCTGCTGTGTAGGAACAGTCTCATTGGCTGCTGTGTCTATCTATCTATCTATCTATCTATCTATCTATCTATATATCTATCTATCTATCTATCTATCTATCTATCTATCTATCTATCTATCTATCTATCTATCTATCTATCTATCTATCTATCTATATGTCTCTATCTCTATCTATCTATCTAGTGACTCTCAGGGCGGCGCGGCCCCCTTTTATACCCTTCCTGGACGATGAAGATGTTCCTGCATATGAAGATGTTCCTGTGTAAGAACATTTTCATTGGCTGCTGTGTAGGAACATCCTCAATGGCTGATATGTAGAAACATCTTCATTGGCTGCTGTGTAGGAACAGTCTCATTGGCTGCTGTGTCTATCTATCTATCTATCTATCTATCTATCTATCTATCTATCTATCTATCTATCTATCTATCTATCTATCTATCTATCTATCTATCTATCTATCTATCTATCTATCTATCTATCTATCTATATGTCTCTATCTCTATCTATCTATCTAGTGACTCTCAGGGCGGCGCGGCCCCCTTTTATACCCTTCCTGGACGATGAAGATGTTCCTGCACATGAAGATGTTCCTACACAGCAGCCATTGAGGATGTTCCTACACAGCAGCCAATGAAAATGTTCCTACACAGCAGCCAGATTGTGACATCACAGAGCATCCCTGTGATGTCACAATCTGGCTGCTGTGTAGGAACATTTTCATTGGCTGCTGTGTAGGAACATCCTCAATGGCTGCTGTGTAGGAATATCTTCATTGGCTGCTGTGTAGGAACAGTCTCATTGGCTGCTGTGTCCATCTATCTATCTATCTATCTATCTATCTATCTATCTATATGTCTCTATCTCTATCTATCTATCTAGTGACTCTCAGGGCGGCGCGGCCCCCTTTTATACCCTTCCTGGACGATGAAGATGTTCCTGCACATGAAGATGTTCCTACACAGCAGCCATTGAGGATGTTCCTACACAGCAGCCAATGAAAATGTTCCTACACAGCAGCCAGATTGTGACATCACAGAGCATCCCTGTGATGTCACAATCTGGCTGCTGTGTAAGAACATTTTCATTGGCTGCTGTGTAGGAACATCCTCAATGGCTGCTGTGTAGGAACATCTTCATTGGCTGCTGTGTAGGAACAGTCTCATTGGCTGCTGTGTCTATCAATCTATCTATCTATCTATCTATCTATCTATATGTCTCTATCTCTATCTATCTATCTAGTGACTCTCAGGGCGGCGCGGCCCCCTTTTATACCCTTCCTGGACGATGAAGATGTTCCTGCACATGAAGATGTTCCTACACAGCAGCCATTGAGGATGTTCCTACACAGCAGCCAATGAAAATGTTCCTACACAGCAGCCAGATTGTGACATCACAGAGCATCCCTGTGTTGTCACAATCTGGCTGCTGTGTAGGAACATTTTCATTGGCTGCTGTGTAGGAACATCCTCAATGGCTGCTGTGTAGGAATATCTTCATTGGCTGCTGTGTAGGAACAGTCTCATTGGCTGCTGTGTCTATCTATCTATCTATCTATCTATCTATCTATCTATCTATCTATCTATCTATCTATCTATCTATCTATCTATCTATCTATCTATCTATCTATCTATCTATCTATCTATCTATCTATATGTCTCTATCTCTATCTATCTATCTAGTGACTCTCAGGGCGGCGCGGCCCCCTTTTATACCCTTCCTGGACGATGAAGATGTTCCTGCACATGAAGATGTTCCTACACAGCAGCCATTGAGGATGTTCCTACACAGCAGCCAATGAAAATGTTCCTACACAGCAGCCAGATTGTGACATCACAGAGCATCCCTGTGATGTCACAATCTGGCTGCTGTGTAAGAACATTTTCATTGGCTGCTGTGTAGGAACATCCTCAATGGCTGCTGTGTAGGAACATCTTCATTGGCTGCTGTGTAGGAACAGTCTCATTGGCTGCTGTGTCTATCAATCTATCTATCTATCTATCTATCTATCTATCTATCTATCTATCTATCTATCTATCTATCTATCTATCTATCTATCTATCTATCTATCTATCTATCTATCTATCTATCTATCTATATGTCTCTATCTCTATCTATCTATCTAGTGACTCTCAGGGCGGCGCGGCCCCCTTTTATACCCTTCCTGGACGATGAAGATGTTCCTGCATATGAAGATGTTCCTACACAGCAGCTATTGAGGATGTTCCTACACAGCAGCCAATGAAAATGTTCCTACACAGCAGCCAGATTGTGACATCACAGAGCATCCCTGTGATGTCACAATCTGGCTGCTGTGTAAGAACATTTTCATTGGCTGATGTGTAGGAACATCCTCAATGGCTGATATGTAGGAACATCTTCATTGGCTGCTGTGTAGGAACAGTCTCATTGGCTGCTGTGTCTATCTATCTATCTATCTATCTATCTATCTATCTATCTATCTATCTATCTATCTATCTATCTATCTATCTATCTATCTATCTATCTATATGTCTCTATCTCTATCTATCTATCTAGTGACTCTCAGGGCGGCGCGGCCCCCTTTTATACCCTTCCTGGACGATGAAGATGTTCCTGCACATGAAGATGTTCCTACACAGCAGCCAGATTGTGACATCACAGAGCTTCCCTGTGATGTCACAATCTGGCTGCTGTGTAAGAACATTTTCATTGGCTGCTGTGTAGGAACATCCTCAATGGCTGCTGTGTTGGAACATCTTCATTGGCTGCTGTGTATGAACAGTCTCATTGGCTGCTGTGTCTATCTATCTATCTATCTATCTATCTATCTATCTATCTATCTATCTATCTATCTATCTATCTATCTATCTATCTATATGTCTCTATCTCTATCTATCTATCTAGTGACTCTCAGGGCGGCGCGGCCCCCTTTTAAACCCTTCCTGGACGATGAAGATGTTCCTGCACATGAAGATGTTCCTACACAGCAGCCATTGAGGATGTTCCTACACAGCAGCCAATGAAAATGTTCCTACACAGCAGCCAGATTGTGACATCACAGAGCATCCCTGTGATGTCACAATCTGGCTGCTGTGTAAGAACATTTTCATTGGCTGCTGTGTAGGAATATCCTCAATGGCTGCTGTGTAGGAACATCTTCATTGGCTGCTGTGTAGGAACAGTCTCATTGGCTGCTGTGTCTATCTATCTATCTATCTATCTATCTATCTATCCATCTATCTATCTATCTATCTATCTATCTATCTATCTATCTATCTATCTATCTATCTATCTATCTATCTATATGTCTCTATCTCTATCTATCTATCTAGTGACTCTCAGGGCGGCGCGGCTCCCTTTTATACCCTTCCTGGACGATGAAGATGTTCCTGCACATGAAGATGTTCCTACACAGCAGCCATTGAGGATGTTCCTACACAGCGGCCAATGAAAATGTTCCTACACAGCAGCCAGATTGTGACATCACAGAGCATCCCTGTGATGTCACAATCTGGCTGCTGTGTAGGAACATTTTCATTGGCTGCTGTGTAGGAACATCCTCAATGGCTGCTGTGTAGGAATATCTTCATTGGCTGCTGTGTAGGAACAGTCTCATTGGCTGCTGTGTCTATCTATCTATCTATCTATCTATCTATCTATCTATCTATCTATCTATCTATCTATCTATCTATCTATCTATCTATCTATCTATATATCTCTATCTCTATCTATCTATCTAGTGACTCTCAGGGCGGCGCGGCCCCCTTTTATACCCTTCCTGGACGATGAAGATGTTCCTGCACATGAAGATGTTCCTACACAGCAGCCAGATTGTGACATCACAGAGCATCCCTGTGATGTCACAATCTGGCTGCTGTGTAAGAACATTTTCATTGGCTGCTGTGTAGGAACATCCTCAATGGCTGCTGTGTTGGAACATCTTCATTGGCTGCTGTGTAGGAACAGTCTCATTGGCTGCTGTGTCTATCTATCTATCTATCTATCTATCTATCTATCTATCTATCTATCTATCTATCTATCTATCTATCTATCTATCTATCTATCTATCTATCTATCTATCTATCTATCTATCTATCTATCTATATATCTCTATCTCTTTCTATCTATCTAGTGACTCTCAGGGCGGCGCGGCCCCCTTTTATACCCTTCCTGGACGATGAAGATGTTCCTGCACATGAAGATGTTCCTACACAGCAGCCAGATTGTGACATCACAGAGCATCCCTGTGATGTCACAATCTGGCTGCTGTGTAAGAACATTTTCATTGGCTGCTGTGTAGGTACATCCTCAATGGCTGCTGTGTTGGAACATCTTCATTGGATGCTGTGTAGGAACAGTCTCATTGGCTGCTGTGTCTATCTATCTATCTATCTATCTATCTATCTATCTATCTATCTATCTATCTATCTATCTATCTATCTATCTATCTATCTATCTATCTATCTATCTATCTATCTATCTATCTATCTATCTATCTATCTATCTATATGTCTCTATCTCTATCTATCTATCTAGTGACTCTCAGGGCGGCGCGGCCCCCTTTTATACCCTTCCTGGACGATGAAGATGTTCCTGCACATGAAGATGTTCCTACACAGCAGCCATTGAGGATGTTCCTACACAGCAGCCAATGAAAATGTTTCTACACAGCAGCCAGATTGTGACATCACAGAGCATCCCTGTGATGTCACAATCTGGCTGCTGTGTAAGAACATTTTCATTGGCTGCTGTGTAGGAACATCCTCAATGGCTGCTGTGTTGGAACATCTTCATTGGCTGCTGTGTAGGAACAGTCTCATTGGCTGCTGTGTCTATCTATCTATCTATCTATCTATCTATCTATCTATCTATCTATCTATCTATCTATCTATCTATCTATCTATCTATCTATCTATCTATCTATCTATCTATCTATCCATCTATCTATCTATCTATCTATATGTCTCTATCTCTATCTATCTATCTAGTGACTCTCAGGGCGGCGCGGCCCCCTTTTATACCCTTCCTGGACGATGAAGATGTTCCTGCACATGAAGATGTTCCTACACAGCAGCCATTGAGGATGTTCCTACACAGCAGCCAATGAAAATGTTCCTACACAGCAGCCAGATTGTGACATCACAGAGCATCCCTGTGTTGTCACAATCTGGCTGCTGTGTAGGAACATTTTCATTGGCTGCTGTGTAGGAACATCCTCAATGGCTGCTGTGTAGGAATATCTTCATTGGCTGCTGTGTAGGAACAGTCTCATTGGCTGCTGTGTCTATCTATCTATCTATCTATCTATCTATCTATCTATCTATCTATCTATCTATCTATCTATCTATCTATCTATCTATCTATCTATCTATATGTCTCTATCTCTATCTATCTATCTAGTGACTCTCAGGGCGGCGCGGCCCCCTTTTATACCCTTCCTGGACGATGAAGATGTTCCTGCACATGAAGATGTTCCTACACAGCAGCCAGATTGTGACATCACAGAGCATCCCTGTGATGTCACAATCTGGCTGCTGTGTAAGAACATTTTCATTGGCTGCTGTGTAGGAACATCCTCAATGGCTGCTGTGTTGGAACATCTTCATTGGCTGCTGTGTAGGAACAGTCTCATTGGCTGCTGTGTCTATCTATCTATCTATCTATCTATCTATCTATCTATCTATCTATCTATCTATCTATCTATCTATCTATCTATCTATCTATATGTCTCTATCTCTATCTATCTATCTAGTGACTCTCAGGGCGGCGCGGCCCCCTTTTATACCCTTCCTGGACGATGAAGATGTTCCTGCACATGAAGATGTTCCTACACAGCAGCCATTGAGGATGTTCCTACACAGCAGCCAATGAAAATGTTCCTACACAGCAGCCAGATTGTGACATCACAGAGCATCCCTGTGATGTCACAATCTGGCTGCTGTGTAAGAACATTTTCATTGGCTGCTGTGTAGGAACATCCTCAATGGCTGCTATGTAGGAACATCTTCATTGGCTGCTGTGTAGGAACAGTCTCATTGGCTGCTGTGTCTATCTATCTATCCATCTATCTATCTATCTATCTATCTATCTATCTATCTATCTATCTATCTATCTATCTATCTATCTATCTATCTATCTATCTATCTATCTATCTATCTATCTATATGTCTCTATCTCTATCTATCTATCTAGTGACTCTCAGGGCGGCGCGGCCCCCTTTTATACCCTTCCTGGACGATGAAGATGTTCCTGCACATGAAGATGTTCCTACACAGCAGCCATTGAGGATGTTCCTACACAGCAGCCAATGAAAATGTTCCTACACAGCAGCCAGATTGTGACATCACAGAGCATCCCTGTGATGTCACAATCTGGCTGCTGTGTAGGAACATTTTCATTGGCTGCTGTGTAGGAACATCCTCAATGGCTGCTGTGTAGGAATATCTTCATTGGCTGCTGTGTAGGAACAGTCTCATTGGCTGCTGTGTCTATCTATCTATCTATCTATCTATCTATCTATCTATCTATCTATCTATCTATCTATCTATCTATCTATCTATCTATCTATATGTCTCTATCTCTATCTATCTATCTAGTGACTCTCAGGGCGGCGCGGCCCCCTTTTATACCCTTCCTGGACGATGAAGATGTTCCTGCACATGAAGATGTTCCTACACAGCAGCCATTGAGGATGTTCCTACACAGCAGCCAATGAAAATGTTCCTACACAGCAGCCAGATTGTGACATCACAGAGCATCCCTGTGATGTCACAATCTGGCTGCTGTGTAAGAACATTTTCATTGGCTGCTGTGTAGGAACATCCTCAATGGCTGCTGTGTAGGAACATCTTCATTGGCTGCTGTGTAGGAACAGTCTCATTGGCTGCTGTGTCTATCAATCTATCTATCTATCTATCTATCTATCTATATGTCTCTATCTCTATCTATCTATCTAGTGACTCTCAGGGCGGCGCGGCCCCCTTTTATACCCTTCCTGGACGATGAAGATGTTCCTGCACATGAAGATGTTCCTACACAGCAGCCATTGAGGATGTTCCTACACAGCAGCCAATGAAAATGTTCCTACACAGCAGCCAGATTGTGACATCACAGAGCATCCCTGTGTTGTCACAATCTGGCTGCTGTGTAGGAACATTTTCATTGGCTGCTGTGTAGGAACATCCTCAATGGCTGCTGTGTAGGAATATCTTCATTGGCTGCTGTGTAGGAACAGTCTCATTGGCTGCTGTGTCTATCTATCTATCTATCTATCTATCTATCTATCTATCTATCTATCTATCTATCTATCTATCTATCTATCTATCTATCTATCTATCTATCTATCTATATGTCTCTATCTCTATCTATCTATCTAGTGACTCTCAGGGCGGCGCGGCCCCCTTTTATACCCTTCCTGGACGATGAAGATGTTCCTGCACATGAAGATGTTCCTACACAGCAGCCATTGAGGATGTTCCTACACAGCAGCCAATGAAAATGTTCCTACACAGCAGCCAGATTGTGACATCACAGAGCATCCCTGTGATGTCACAATCTGGCTGCTGTGTAAGAACATTTTCATTGGCTGCTGTGTAGGAACATCCTCAATGGCTGCTGTGTAGGAACATCTTCATTGGCTGCTGTGTAGGAACAGTCTCATTGGCTGCTGTGTCTATCAATCTATCTATCTATCTATCTATCTATCTATCTATCTATCTATCTATCTATCTATCTATCTATCTATCTATCTATCTATCTATATGTCTCTATCTCTATCTATCTATCTAGTGACTCTCAGGGCGGCGCGGCCCCCTTTTATACCCTTCCTGGACGATGAAGATGTTCCTGCATATGAAGATGTTCCTACACAGCAGCTATTGAGGATGTTCCTACACAGCAGCCAATGAAAATGTTCCTACACAGCAGCCAGATTGTGACATCACAGAGCATCCCTGTGATGTCACAATCTGGCTGCTGTGTAAGAACATTTTCATTGGCTGATGTGTAGGAACATCCTCAATGGCTGATATGTAGGAACATCTTCATTGGCTGCTGTGTAGGAACAGTCTCATTGGCTGCTGTGTCTATCTATCTATCTATCTATCTATCTATCTATCTATCTATCTATCTATCTATCTATCTATCTATCTATCTATCTATCTATATGTCTCTATCTCTATCTATCTATCTAGTGACTCTCAGGGCGGCGCGGCCCCCTTTTATACCCTTCCTGGACGATGAAGATGTTCCTGCACATGAAGATGTTCCTACACAGCAGCCAGATTGTGACATCACAGAGCTTCCCTGTGATGTCACAATCTGGCTGCTGTGTAAGAACATTTTCATTGGCTGCTGTGTAGGAACATCCTCAATGGCTGCTGTGTTGGAACATCTTCATTGGCTGCTGTGTAGGAACAGTCTCATTGGCTGCTGTGTCTATCTATCTATCTATCTATCTATCTATCTATCTATCTATCTATCTATCTATCTATCTATCTATCTATCTATCTATCTATCTATCTATCTATCTATCTATCTATCTATCTATCTATCTATCTATCTATCTATATGTCTCTATCTCTATCTATCTATCTAGTGACTCTCAGGGCGGCGCGGCCCCCTTTTATACCCTTCCTGGACGATGAAGATGTTCCTGCATATGAAGATGTTCCTGTGTAAGAACATTTTCATTGGCTGCTGTGTAGGAACATCCTCAATGGCTGATATGTAGAAACATCTTCATTGGCTGCTGTGTAGGAACAGTCTCATTGGCTGCTGTGTCTATCTATCTATCTATCTATCTATCTATCTATCTATCTATCTATCTATCTATCTATCTATCTATCTATCTATCTATCTATCTATCTATCTATCTATATGTCTCTATCTCTATCTATCTATCTAGTGACTCTCAGGGCGGCGCGGCCCCCTTTTATACCCTTCCTGGACGATGAAGATGTTCCTGCACATGAAGATGTTCCTACACAGCAGCCATTGAGGATGTTCCTACACAGCAGCCAATGAAAATGTTCCTACACAGCAGCCAGATTGTGACATCACAGAGCATCCCTGTGATGTCACAATCTGGCTGCTGTGTAGGAACATTTTCATTGGCTGCTGTGTAGGAACATCCTCAATGGCTGCTGTGTAGGAATATCTTCATTGGCTGCTGTGTAGGAACAGTCTCATTGGCTGCTGTGTCTATCTATCTATCTATCTATCTATCTATCTATCTATCTATCTATCTATCTATCTATATGTCTCTATCTCTATCTATCTATCTAGTGACTCTCAGGGCGGCGCGGCCCCCTTTTATACCCTTCCTGGACGATGAAGATGTTCCTGCACATGAAGATGTTCCTACACAGCAGCCATTGAGGATGTTCCTACACAGCAGCCAATGAAAATGTTCCTACACAGCAGCCAGATTGTGACATCACAGAGCATCCCTGTGATGTCACAATCTGGCTGCTGTGTAAGAACATTTTCATTGGCTGCTGTGTAGGAACATCCTCAATGGCTGCTGTGTAGGAACATCTTCATTGGCTGCTGTGTAGGAACAGTCTCATTGGCTGCTGTGTCTATCAATCTATCTATCTATCTATCTATCTATCTATATGTCTCTATCTCTATCTATCTATCTAGTGACTCTCAGGGCGGCGCGGCCCCCTTTTATACCCTTCCTGGACGATGAAGATGTTCCTGCACATGAAGATGTTCCTACACAGCAGCCATTGAGGATGTTCCTACACAGCAGCCAATGAAAATGTTCCTACACAGCAGCCAGATTGTGACATCACAGAGCATCCCTGTGATGTCACAATCTGGCTGCTGTGTAAGAACATTTTCATTGGCTGCTGTGTAGGAACATCCTCAATGGCTGCTGTGTAGGAACATCTTCATTGGCTGCTGTGTAGGAACAGTCTCATTGGCTGCTGTGTCTATCTATCTATCTATCTATCTATCTATCTATCTATCTATCTATCTATCTATCTATCTATCTATCTATATGTCTCTATCTCTATCTATCTATCTAGTGACTCTCAGGGCGGCGCGGCCCCCTTTTATACCCTTCCTGGACGATGAAGATGTTCCTGCATATGAAGATGTTCCTACACAGCAGCTATTGAGGATGTTCCTACACAGCAGCCAATGAAAATGTTCCTACACAGCAGCCAGATTGTGACATCACAGAGCATCCCTGTGATGTCACAATCTGGCTGCTGTGTAAGAACATTTTCATTGGCTGATGTGTAGGAACATCCTCAATGGCTGATATGTAGGAACATCTTCATTGGCTGCTGTGTAGGAACAGTCTCATTGGCTGCTGTGTCTATCTATCTATCTATCTATCTATCTATCTATCTATCTATCTATCTATCTATCTATCTATCTATCTATCTATCTATCTATCTATCTATCTATCTATCTATCTATCTATCTATCTATCTATATGTCTCTATCTCTATCTATCTATCTAGTGACTCTCAGGGCGGCGCGGCCCCCTTTTATACCCTTCCTGGACGATGAAGATGTTCCTGCACATGAAGATGTTCCTACACAGCAGCCAGATTGTGACATCACAGAGCTTCCCTGTGATGTCACAATCTGGCTGCTGTGTAAGAACATTTTCATTGGCTGCTGTGTAGGAACATCCTCAATGGCTGCTGTGTTGGAACATCTTCATTGGCTGCTGTGTATGAACAGTCTCATTGGCTGCTGTGTCTATCTATCTATCTATCTATCTATCTATCTATCTATCTATCTATCTATCTATCTATCTATCTATCTATCTATCTATCTATCTATCTATCTATCTATCTATCTATCTATCTATCTATCTATCTATCTATCTATCTATCTATATGTCTCTATCTCTATCTATCTATCTAGTGACTCTCAGGGCGGCGCGGCCCCCTTTTATACCCTTCCTGGACGATGAAGATGTTCCTGCACATGAAGATGTTCCTACACAGCAGCCATTGAGGATGTTCCTACACAGCAGCCAATGAAAATGTTCCTACACAGCAGCCAGATTGTGACATCACAGAGCATCCCTGTGATGTCACAATCTGGCTGCTGTGTAAGAACATTTTCATTGGCTGCTGTGTAGGAATATCCTCAATGGCTGCTGTGTAGGAACATCTTCATTGGCTGCTGTGTAGGAACAGTCTCATTGGCTGCTGTGTCTATCTATCTATCTATCTATCTATCTATCTATCCATCTATCTATCTATCTATCTATCTATCTATCTATCTATCTATCTATCTATCTATCTATCTATCTATCTATCTATCTATCTATCTATCTATCTATCTATCTATCTATCTATCTATCTATCTATCTATCTATCTATATGTCTCTATCTCTATCTATCTATCTAGTGACTCTCAGGGCGGCGCGGCTCCCTTTTATACCCTTCCTGGACGATGAAGATGTTCCTGCACATGAAGATGTTCCTACACAGCAGCCATTGAGGATGTTCCTACACAGCGGCCAATGAAAATGTTCCTACACAGCAGCCAGATTGTGACATCACAGAGCATCCCTGTGATGTCACAATCTGGCTGCTGTGTAGGAACATTTTCATTGGCTGCTGTGTAGGAACATCCTCAATGGCTGCTGTGTAGGAATATCTTCATTGGCTGCTGTGTAGGAACAGTCTCATTGGCTGCTGTGTCTATCTATCTATCTATCTATCTATCTATCTATCTATCTATCTATCTATCTATCTATCTATCTATCTATCTATCTATCTATCTATCTATATATCTCTATCTCTATCTATCTATCTAGTGACTCTCAGGGCGGCGCGGCCCCCTTTTATACCCTTCCTGGACGATGAAGATGTTCCTGCACATGAAGATGTTCCTACACAGCAGCCAGATTGTGACATCACAGAGCATCCCTGTGATGTCACAATCTGGCTGCTGTGTAAGAACATTTTCATTGGCTGCTGTGTAGGAACATCCTCAATGGCTGCTGTGTTGGAACATCTTCATTGGCTGCTGTGTAGGAACAGTCTCATTGGCTGCTGTGTCTATCTATCTATCTATCTATCTATCTATCTATCTATCTATCTATCTATCTATCTATCTATCTATCTATCTATCTATCTATCTATATATCTCTATCTCTTTCTATCTATCTAGTGACTCTCAGGGCGGCGCGGCCCCCTTTTATACCCTTCCTGGACGATGAAGATGTTCCTGCACATGAAGATGTTCCTACACAGCAGCCAGATTGTGACATCACAGAGCATCCCTGTGATGTCACAATCTGGCTGCTGTGTAAGAACATTTTCATTGGCTGCTGTGTAGGTACATCCTCAATGGCTGCTGTGTTGGAACATCTTCATTGGATGCTGTGTAGGAACAGTCTCATTGGCTGCTGTGTCTATCTATCTATCTATCTATCTATCTATCTATCTATCTATCTATCTATCTATCTATCTATCTATCTATCTATCTATATGTCTCTATCTCTATCTATCTATCTAGTGACTCTCAGGGCGGCGCGGCCCCCTTTTATACCCTTCCTGGACGATGAAGATGTTCCTGCACATGAAGATGTTCCTACACAGCAGCCATTGAGGATGTTCCTACACAGCAGCCAATGAAAATGTTTCTACACAGCAGCCAGATTGTGACATCACAGAGCATCCCTGTGATGTCACAATCTGGCTGCTGTGTAAGAACATTTTCATTGGCTGCTGTGTAGGAACATCCTCAATGGCTGCTGTGTTGGAACATCTTCATTGGCTGCTGTGTAGGAACAGTCTCATTGGCTGCTGTGTCTATCTATCTATCTATCTATCTATCTATCTATCTATCTATCTATCTATCTATCTATCTATCTATCTATCTATCTATCTATCTATCTATCTATCTATCTATCCATCTATCTATCTATCTATCTATCTATCTATATGTCTCTATCTCTATCTATCTATCTAGTGACTCTCAGGGCGGCGCGGCCCCCTTTTATACCCTTCCTGGACGATGAAGATGTTCCTGCACATGAAGATGTTCCTACACAGCAGCCATTGAGGATGTTCCTACACAGCAGCCAATGAAAATGTTCCTACACAGCAGCCAGATTGTGACATCACAGAGCATCCCTGTGATGTCACAATCTGGCTGCTGTGTAAGAACATTTTCATTGGCTGCTGTGTAGGAACATCCTCAATGGCTGCTATGTAGGAACATCTTCATTGGCTGCTGTGTAGGAACAGTCTCATTGGCTGCTGTGTCTATCTATCCATCTATCTATCTATCTATCTATCTATCTATCTATCTATCTATCTATCTATCTATCTATCTATCTATCTATCTATCTATATGTCTCTATCTCTATCTATCTATCTAGTGACTCTCAGGGCGGCGCGGCCCCCTTTTATACCCTTCCTGGACGATGAAGATGTCCCTGCACATGAAGATGTTCCTACACAGCAGCCAGATTGTGACATCACAGAGCTTCCCTGTGATGTCACAATCTGGCTGCTGTGTAAGAACATTTTCATTGGCTGCTGTGTAGGAACATCCTCAATGGCTGCTGTGTTGGAACATCTTCATTGGCTGCTGTGTAGGAACAGTCTCATTGGCTGCTGTGTCTATCTATCTATCTATCTATCTATCTATCTATCTATCTATCTATCTATCTATCTATCTATCTATCTATCTATCTATCTATCTATCTATATGTCTCTATCTCTATCTATCTATCTAGTGACTCTCAGGGCGGCGCGGCCCCCTTTTATACCCTTCCTGGACGATGACGATGTTCCTGCACATGAAGATGTTCCTACACAGCAGCCATTGAGGATGTTCCTACACAGCAGCCAATGAAAATGTTCCTACACAGCAGCCAGATTGTGACATCACAGAGCATCCCTGTGATGTCACAATCTGGCTGCTGTGTAAGAACATTTTCATTGGCTGCTGTGTAGGAATATCCTCAATGGCTGCTGTGTAGGAACATCTTCATTGGCTGCTGTGTAGGAACAGTCTCATTGGCTGCTGTGTCTATGTATCTATCTATCTATCTATCTATCCATCTATCTATCTATCTATCTATCTATCTATCTATCTATCTATCTATCTATCTATCTATCTATCTATCCATCTATCTATCTATCTATCTATCTATCTATCTATCTATCTATCTATCTATCTATCTATCTATCTATCTATCTATATGTCTCTATCTCTATCTATCTATCTAGTGACTCTCAGGGCGGCGCGGCCCCCTTTTATACCCTTCCTGGACGATGAAGATATTCCTGCACATGAAGATGTTCCTACACAGCAGCCATTGAGGATGTTCCTACACAGCAGCCAATGAAAATGTTCCTACACAGCAGCCAGATTGTGACATCACAGAGCATCCCTGTGATGTCACAATCTGGCTGCTGTGTAAGAACATTTTCATTGGCTGCTGTGTAGGAACATCCTCAATGGCTGCTATGTAGGAACATCTTCATTGGCTGCTGTGTAGGAACAGTCTCATTGGCTGCTGTGTCTATCTATCTATCTATCTATCTATCTATCTATCTATCTATCTATCTATCTATCTATCTATCTATCTATCTATCTATCTATCTATCTATCTATCTATCTATCTATCTATCTATCTATCTATCTATATGTCTCTATCTCTATCTATCTATCTAGTGACTCTCAGGGCGGCGCGGCCCCCTTTTATACCCTTCCTGGACGATGAAGATATTCCTGCACATGAAGATGTTCCTACACAGCAGCCATTGAGGATGTTCCTACACAGCAGCCAATGAAAATGTTCCTACACAGCAGCCAGATTGTGACATCACAGAGCATCCCTGTGATGTCACAATCTGGCTGCTGTGTAGGAACATTTTCATTGGCTGCTGTGTAGGAACATCCTCAATGGCTGCTGTGTAGGAATATCTTCATTGGCTGCTGTGTAGGAACAGTCTCATTGGCTGCTGTGTCTATCTATCTATCTATCTATCTATCTATCTATCTATCTATCTATCTATCTATCTATCTATCTATCTATCTATCTATATGTCTCTATCTCTATCTATCTATCTAGTGACTCTCAGGGCGGCGCGGCCCCCTTTTATACCCTTCCTGGACGATGAAGATGTTCCTGCACATGAAGATGTTCCTACACAGCAGCCATTGAGGATGTTCCTACACAGCAGCCAATGAAAATGTTCCTACACAGCAGCCAGATTGTGACATCACAGAGCATCCCTGTGATGTCACAATCTGGCTGCTGTGTAAGAACATTTTCATTGGCTGCTGTGTAGGAACATCTTCATTGGCTGCTGTGTAGGAACAGTCTCATTGGCTGCTGTGTCTATCAATCTATCTATCTATCTATCTATCTATCTATCTATCTATCTATCTATCTATCTATCTATCTATCTATCTATCTATCTATCTATCTATATGTCTCTATCTCTATCTATCTATCTAGTGACTCTCAGGGCGGCGCGGCCCCCTTTTATACCCTTCCTGGACGATGAAGATGTTCCTGCATATGAAGATGTTCCTACACAGCAGCCATTGAGGATGTTCCTACACAGCAGCCAATGAAAATGTTCCTACACAGCAGCCAGATTGTGACATCACAGAGCATCCCTGTGATGTCACAATCTGGCTGCTGTGTAAGAACATTTTCATTGGCTGCTGTGTAGGAACATCCTCAATGGCTGATATGTAGGAACATCTTCATTGGCTGCTGTGTAGGAACAGTCTCATTGGCTGCTGTGTCTATCTATCTATCTATCTATCTATCTATCTATCTATCTATCTATCTATCTATCTATCTATCTATCTATCTATCTATCTATCTATCTATCTATCTATCTATCTATCTATCTATCTATCTATATGTCTCTATCTCTATCTATCTATCTAGTGACTCTCAGGGCGGCGCGGCCCCCTTTTATACCCTTCCTGGACGATGAAGATGTTCCTGCACATGAAGATGTTCCTACACAGCAGCCATTGAGGATGTTCCTACACAGCAGCCAATGAAAATGTTCCTACACAGCAGCCAGATTGTGACATCACAGAGCATCCCTGTGATGTCACAATCTGGCTGCTGTGTAAGAACATTTTCATTGGCTGCTGTGTAGGAACATCCTCAATGGCTGCTATGTAGGAACATCTTCATTGGCTGCTGTGTAGGAACAGTCTCATTGGCTGCTGTGTCTATCTATCCATCTATCTATCTATCTATCTATCTATCTATCTATCTATCTATCTATCTATCTATCTATCTATCTATCTATCTATCTATCTATCTATCTATCTATCTATCTATCTATCTATCTATATATCTATCTATCTATATGTCTCTATCTCTATCTATCTATCTAGTGACTCTCAGGGCGGCGCGGCCCCCTTTTATACCCTTCCTGGACGATGAAGATGTTCCTGCACATGAAGATGTTCCTACACAGCAGCCATTGAGGATGTTCCTACACAGCAGCCAATGAAAATGTTCCTACACAGCAGCCAGATTGTGACATCACAGAGCATCCCTGTGATGTCACAATCTGGCTGCTGTGTAAGAACATTTTCATTGGCTGCTGTGTAGGAACATCCTCAATGGCTGCTGTGTAGGAACATCTTCATTGGCTGCTGTGTAGGAACAGTCTCATTGGCTGCTGTGTCTATCAATCTATCTATCTATCTATCTATCTATCTATCTATCTATCTATCTATCTATCTATCTATCTATCTATCTATCTATCTATCTATCTATCTATCTATCTATCTATATGTCTCTATCTCTATCTATCTATCTAGTGACTCTCAGGGCGGCGCGGCCCCCTTTTATACCCTTCCTGGACGATGAAGATGTTCCTGCATATGAAGATGTTCCTACACAGCAGCCATTGAGGATGTTCCTACACAGCAGCCAATGAAAATGTTCCTACACAGCAGCCAGATTGTGACATCACAGAGCATCCCTGTGATGTCACAATCTGGCTGCTGTGTAAGAACATTTTCATTGGCTGATGTGTAGGAACATCCTCAATGGCTGATATGTAGGAACATCTTCATTGGCTGCTGTGTAGGAACAGTCTCATTGGCTGCTGTGTCTATCTATCTATCTATCTATCTATCTATCTATCTATCTATCTATCTATCTATCTA